>NC_041396.2:165624774-165654774 GCF_900747795.2 Erpetoichthys calabaricus | reverse complement strand
GCATTGTATGTACCTTAAACAATCTTCTGATAAAATCACCCTTTGTTCTTTTTGATTTACAGGATGGACAACAATGGAAGAAGTCAACAATGCCACATTTCCATCCCGTAAATCATTCACTATAGAGGCTCAGAGCCTTCGCAGTGAATCTACTGGTTAGTATTCACCTAAAGGTATGTTATTGTTAACACCTTGTGATTGATTTTGTACCTGCATATTGTCATCTAAAGTACATTCAAAGAAACTATTTGACTGGAACTGTTTTATTATAGTTATTAAATTGTTCCTTGTTTGATAAACTTAATACTAACCAATGACATCAGGTTGGCACTTCCACTCCATATGTCCTCCATTCTAAACCTCTGAGACAACTGCAATGGACAGCTAGGTGAGGTAAGGTAAGTGAAAGGTAAGTGAATGATCTTGTATTGAATTATAGTTTAAATGGCAGAAATGTCAACTCTTAAAAACTCACATTTCACCTCTACTTTAATCCTGTACAAAAATTTGTTAGCATATTCCCACTGTAAAGACTTAAATAGTATTGTTGTAGCCTAAATATCCCTAAATATGAGCAGATTCTATAAAATCTAATTAACTGTGATTTTATTACCCCTTATGTTTGGGGTTTTATAAAGTAATGAGTGGGTAACAGTGAGCTTGAAGTACACCCTAATGCTTAGACTTTTTATGTTTTCCACATTATGTACTATAAATACTTGTGTCAAAAAATAATTTTTGTTTCTGTACATCATATTTTAAATTAATATTTTTATGATGGTTATTCAAAATATAAACAACGTTTATAAATTCATCAATCTTCAATCGGAATCTTCACTAGGATTTTCAACCAGTCCCTGTCCCAGGCCACTGTCCCATCCTGCCTCAAGTCCTCAATCATTGTTCCGCTACCAAAAAAATCCATCACGAACAGTCTGAATGATTTCCGCCCAGTGGCACTCACATCTGTCATTATGAAGTGCTTTGAGAAACTGGTGCGGAGTCATATCATCGCCTGCCTGCCAGAAGACCTGGACCCATTTCAATTTGCTTACAAAGCAAAGAGATCCACGGAGGATGCTGTGGCCACAGCCCTTCATGCTGCCCTGACCCACCTGGAGCAGCAGGGGAGTTACGCCAGACTGCTCTTTGTAGACTTCAGCTCGGCATTTAACACCATCCTCCCACAACGACTGGTGTCCAAACTGACATCCAGCCACTCATCATTGGCAGGGCTTGTGTGGAGAGGGTCCTGGTGTTCAGGTTTCTGGGTATTGAGCTGGAGGATGACCTGACCTGGAGCACCAACACCAAGGAGCTGCTGAAGAAGGCGCAGCAGAGACTGTATTTTCTGAGAATTCTCAGAAAGAACCATCTCCCCAAAAATCTGCTCCTTGCTTTTTATCACTGTTCCATCAAGAGTGTGCTCACGTACGGACTGTGTGTGTGGTACGGCAGCTGCACTTCCTCAGAAAAGTAAGCGCTCCACAGGGTCGTCAGGACAGCAGAGAGAACAATTGGTTGAACTCTCCCCACTCTGGAACAAATCTACACCTCCCGATTCCGCAAAAAAGCAATAGACATTTCACAGGATTCATCACATCCCGGTCATTGCCTCTTCCAGCTTTTGCCATCGGGCAAGAGATACAGAGTAATGAAAACCAGGACAAACTGCCTTAAAACAGCTTTTATCCAAAAGCAATCATGGCCCTGAACTCAGAATAAAACTGCTCCGTATCATTCTCCCAATGTGCAATATAGACCTTAAGTCAACAAGTGCAACTTGTATACAGTGGAACCTCGGTTTGCGAGTAACTTGGTTTACGAGTGTTTTGCAAGACAAGCAAAAATTTTTAATAAATTTTCACTTGATAAACGAGCGAGGTCTTGCAGTACGAGTAGTTTGTCTGCTGAGCGTCATGTTATCACAACTGAGCTGATGGTTCTTCTCTCTCTCTCACTGCGGGATTGTGGGCAATCGTCTCCTATTCTCCGTCTGAGTCGGCGTGCCTCACTCATATAGTCAACATCCGTACGAGCGTATAGTGTTTACTACAGCATTAGCATTGTGACTGTGTGACGCGCTCGTGTGTGTGTGTGTGTGTGTGTGTGTGTGCTCGCGCGTGCGTGTGTGCTGTGACGTGCGAGTCCCCGTCTTGCACCCTAAATCACGAAGCTGAGTCTCAGTACTTTAGCAACACAAGCTTTATTCAGCTTGAAACAGCAACAGTGCGGTTATTTATACACAGACACAGCAGTCAGGCAGGGCCCTGCACATTTATAATGTTCCTTGTTCCTTGTATCACCCATTGACGGCAGGCGCTTATAGCATGTCCGTGATCTTTTCGGATTCGCTTTTATGGAGAACTGCTACAGCGCTGGGAGACTGCGATTGCTTTGGGACGCTCTTCCGCGTGTCGTCCCGTTGGGTGCAATCCCACAAGAGTTTAGAAACTCACTCACACCGGCCATGATTCTTTTCAAAGGTAAAGTGCAAGTTAATTTGTTTTATGTATTTTTACTTTATATTTTGTATTAATCATTTTTATATGAATAGTTTTGGGTTGTGGAACAAATCATCTGAGTTTCCATTATTTCTTATGGGGAAATTCACTTTGATATACGAGTGCTTTGGACTACGAGCACATTTCCAGAATGAATTATGCTCACAAACCGAGGTTCCACTGTATTTTGCAAAGTACTTTTATTACTATTCGGTTTGTTATTATTTCCTCTCTTCTTGTCTTTTTAACTCTTATTCCTCACACTGAGTCGACTGCACCTTCAATTTCGTTGTTCCTTTGTAAAAGTGACAATGGCAATAAAGATATATCTATCTATCTATCAAAATTCAATTTGTGAATAGAGCCATATACCAAAGATATCATCAATGCAGTAGCAAATTTTTCTTTACATTTCTCTAGCACTTCGGATTCCCATTTCACCATATATTATATATATATATATATATATATTTGTGTATGTAAGGGCAAATTTTTTTGCCCATAGCCATCCCATGTATTTGTAAAAATGTCTATCTCCAAATTGGAAATCATTCTACTTATAGAATAGTGAAACATATGGAAATTTATTAAAGATGTTTTGGACTGTCTTTAAATCCATATTATAAATCAATATTTGTATATAACACTTCTACATGCATAGTAAACAAAAAAGAATCTGAAGTTATTTGTAATTTTTTGATTATACTTAATAAAATAAGTATTCTTAATGTATCTGGCATATAGTTGAGACAAAGGACTGAGAAAGTAATCTGTATATTCCGCTATCCTGGCCAATTCTGATTCACAATCTGCTACAATTGGTCGGCCTTTCAAAATATCTAAACCTAATCACTTCTTTGAAAATTAACTGTCCAACAGTGGGGAGACAAAGACAAAATATGTATGAGGTGTGTGTAAGCTCATATAAGTATCGTTTGAAATAAAATATGCATGTTCAGGTAGCTAAAGTTTGAGATACAGAATATTAAGAGTTAAAAAATAAATAGCTTTGCAGTACAGTAATCCCTCCTCCATCGCGGGGGTTGCGTTCCAGAGCCACCCGCGAAATAGGAAAATCCGCGAAGTAGAAACCATATGTTTATATGGTTATTTTTAGAATGTCATGCTTGGGTCACAGATTTGCGCAGAAACACAGGAGGTTGTAGAGAGACAGGAACGTTATTCAAACACTGCAAACAAACATTTGTCTCTTTTTCAAAAGTTTAAACTGTGCTCCATGACAAGACAGAGATGACAGTTCTGTCTCACAATTAAAAGAATGCAAACATATCTTCCTTTTCAAAGGAGTGCAAAGCAAGCAGTCAAAAAAAAAATCAATACGGCTTTTTGGCTTTTAAGTATGCGAAGCACCGCCGGTACAAAGCTGTTGAAGGCGGCAGCTCACACCCCCTCTGTCAGGAGCAGGAAGAGAGAGAGAGAGAGAGAGAGAGAGATAGCGAGAGACAGATAAAAAAAATCAATACGTGCCCTTTGAGCTTTTAAGTATGCGAAGCTCCGTGCAGCCTGTCCTTCAGGAAGCAGCTGCACACAGCCCCCCCTGCTCACACCCCCCTATGTCAGCGCAAGAGAGAGAGAGAGAGAGAGAGAAAGAGAGAGAGAGAAAGTAAGCTGGATAGCTTCTCAGCCATCTGCCAATAGCGTCCCTTGTATGAAATCAACTGGGCAAACCAACTGAGGAAGCATGCACCAGAAATTAAAAGACCTATTGTCCGCAGAAACCCGCGAAGCAGCGAAAAATCCGCGATATATATTTAAATATGCTTACATATAAAATCCGCGATGGAGTGAAGCCGCGAAAGGCGAAGCGCGATATAGCGAGGGATCACTGTACTGTGGCCTGGCATCCACCATGCTAACTGCAGATTTTGAAGCAAGTTTTCTGAATTATTAAATTATTTACTTACTCCCTGCCACCCTGAACAGGATTATGAAAGTTTGATAATAGAATAATTGATTCTTACTCACTATTTACAGTGAATTCAGAAAATATTCATTCTGTATATCATTTTCTACATACATTATTGTGCTGTAGATTTAATTTTGAATGGATAATGCCATTTTTGCCCAGCAATATACATTCAATAATCCATAATTACAAACTAAAAGCATTTTCAGAAAGATTTGCAAATTTATTAAAAATCAAAAAGTGAAATCTCCCATTCATACAAGTATTCAGATCCTTAATTCAATACTTTGTAGAAGCCCTTTTGTTAGCAATTACAGCTTTGAGTTTTCTTGGGTAACTCTCTACAAGCTTTGCATGCCTGGATTTGGGTGGTTTTTCCCATTCTTCCTGGAAGATCCCCTTATGCTCCATTAGACTAGATTTTTGAAGCAACTGTTCAGGACTCTAAAACAGACATTTTATGGGGTTTAAGTCTGTGCTGTGGTTGTGCCACTCAAGGACAGTCAGAGGTTTGTTACAAAGTTACTCTAGCACTGTCTTGGCTGCATTCTTTAGGTCATTGTCATGCTAAAGGATAAACTGCTGCTCAAGTCTGAGGTTGCGTCCACTCTGGAGCAGGTTTTCTTCAAGTACCTTTCTATATTTGGCTGCATTTGTACTGCCCTGAGTTCTGACCAGTCTTCCTGCTCATGCTGCCGAGTAGCTCTTCCGTGGCATGATGTCACTATCACCATGCGTCACCATGGGGGTGGCTGTCAAACGAACAAAAACTGTTAAAGAAACACATATATATAATGCTCTAATGCTCTTCACACATGTCATTATTGAGATAAATAAGAATTTAACATCACATCAAGTTTAAATATAAAAATGTAGGACATTTACTACTTTTCATTACATGGGCTATCATGCCTCAGCAAATGAATATAAGGGTTGGAAGAAGGGTTTACTGTTGGGGTTGTGATGGAGTGATATTTAAAGCTTCAAGACGGGCACAATCATTGAGGATGTGGTGCATTGTCCTCAGTAGGACGGACAAAGACAAAATATTTATGAGATGCATGTATATTCAAATACAGGAGCATGATAACTTGAAATGAAGTGTGCTTGTTTAGGTATTCATTCATTTCAACTTCCTGCAAAGTAATAGGGTGTAATAACACTAAAAGCAGTTGTGCAGCACTGTGTCCTTGCACCCACCAGGCTAGTTACAGATTTTGAAGCAGGTTTTCTAGTAACCTTTTTTTAAAATGTTGACTTTGTCAGAAAGACGTCACAGAAAACAGAAGAGGGGTCTATTGTGCACTGAAACAAATGCATGCTATGGTGGAATATTGTGCCTTTAAATTAGTTCTCAACAAGCAGCCGTGTACATATGGAGAACACCAAAAAGCTTGCTGTTTTTTCTGGTGGCTCGTTTGGTTTCATTTTTCTAGGTAAGGTTTAGGCTCTCTGATTTTCTTGAAGGCCAAGGTAAATTCCAGCGAATACAATGCTATTGTGAGTGATTACCTTCCTCCTTTTGGGAGCCATGTCTGTCTTGATGGCTGTGGAATATTTCAAATGATAGGACACAAGTGGTCAATGACTGTAACAACATTACCACTAAAATCCCAGCCTAACCAAGCCCTTATGGGTAACTGTGTCTTACAGTACCATCACCAGTTCACCAAGGAAGAATGTGTGTCTGCGATATCGTTCCAGACACTTACATTCCAGAATCTGTACTCACTGATACTGCTCACCCAGCTGATGGTACATCAACATCCTATTAGGAGAATCGATATGGGTTTTCCTTTGTCATTTACTTTTACATATTTATTATTAAGCTTGTCAGAAATACTGCAAGCCTAAACTAGGCCTGCCACAGTTTTCCTTTTCCCAAATTTGTGAGGAATACTTCAAACTAACAGTGCACAGCATTCATATTTCATCTTGAAATGGCAGTGTAAATGACATCATTGCCCCAGGAATTCACATGTTTCTTTTAATTAAGTGTTACTAGAGAATTTCACTGAAGTAAAATTATATTTTATTCTCTTTTTAATCATACTTTCACCTGTCAGAGGCCTTAAAAGATCAAATTAAACTATACAAAGTATAGACTGAATAATACTTTTAGGTAAAAAGATTTAATTTGATTCAGACATAAATGACTAACTGTGCTCATGACTACTGCTAAATGTGTCTCTTTCAATGATTGCGCTCCCTATTCATTTAAAAGTGTGCAATTGCTAATTTTCTTTAAATCAGATCTGCCTTATTGTATTCAATGTTGAACGACTACTTCCTGGAGGTCGCTCCAGCCAGGATTAAAAATGGCAAAAAATAGTGTTCTGCCGAATAAAGAGTTTTACTATGAAAACATCACAAGGGAGGGATATGCAAAGGGAGACTAGAATGTAACAAAGCAACAAAATATTAAACAAATCTCTTTTACAGGTCTTTCCTGATTGAGTGATAGAATTACATCTCCACTTTTCAAGCATTATAAAAAAAATCTCCTTCAACATGCATTCTGTATCACTCAAAAATTCTCACACTATAGCTCTCTAGCATTTTCTCATTACTAGAATGGCCCTGATGGTTGCCTATAGGACTTATTTCCTGGAAGAATTGTATAGGAACTGGTTTTTGGTCATCCTCTATAGCTATACTCTCACATAAACTTGAAGCAAATCTTCAAATCTGAGATGTGCCACTTAATTGCCCTTTCTGTTCCTGTCAAGCATTTACAGCAGTGTCTCTTGAAATCAGTTCTGGGAGGCCAGTGTGATTGCAAATGTTCATCCCAAACAGAGTTATAATCTGAAGATTATTTCTTCCTTTCGTTAAAAGTGATTAATCTTATCTTTTCATCTGCTTTTACAAATGTGTGACACGACAAATTAAACCTCTTCTTAGGCATTTGGAGACTTTCATCTCTCATTCTCTAGTCAGAGAGATCCTTTGTACTTTTTTATATGAAATGTTCACAGATATTTGAATTCAATTTTTTCTGCACAGTTTGGTTACTGAATTGTAGTGATAATTAAAGAAAAGGAAACAAGAGACAATGTCATTGAATGCTGGACCATGTGATCATTAGCAAGAAATGGATTAAATAACCAAAACATTTATAGAGAGAAAAATCAAAGAAAACAAAATTACGAAAATCGTTCCAAATTCACTGGATAGGATATTTTATAAGATATGTGTCCAGGAAAAAAAAAAACTTCAGGGTCATGATAGTAAAATGCCCAAACTATTCTTTGGAATATCCTGATATTCTCAGACCCTTCAACACATCCTTGATCTGCCAGGTCCATGCCCATTACACCTCCTAAGGGAGGTACCTAAGGGCATACCAACAAAGTGTGCAAACTACCAGAGCAGACTGCTGTCAATTCAGAGAGGCAGCAGCTCAACTCCTAACTTTTCACTCATTGTTGAGTTTTTGAGTAAGCCCAGTAATGTCATACAATAACCTCATTTTGATCGCTAGTGTTACCGACCTCAGGCCTAGGGGAACCTGGGCCAGGTACAAGTCACTGTTGCTACAGGGTGTAGCCACAGCAATATGGTGTAAAGCATAAAAGAAACAGACAGCAGTCCCGAGTCTCAGACCATACTTCTCTGTTCTCGTCTTTTTTTATTCTCCTTTTCCCAGAAATATATATATAGGCTTCAATTTCTGCATAGATTAACATGGTAATCAGTGAAAACAATGGTGTAAGCCAATTTACTCTGTATAACAAATAGAGTAAACACATTTACTTTGAGTACTTGATTAGAAACCAATGTCCCCAGAACTCACAAATTTTCCAAGGAAGCAGACAGTTCTGTATCCCCACATTGTGTGTAGATAAGATACTAAATCAAAGCAATCTGACTATTCAAAGCAGGTGACTCTTTAGCAAGACAGGTAAATATTTATGTCCTGTAGATAGCCATCAGCAATAACTTGTACCAGAATTTTCCAGAAATTCTGCCTTTTCTTTAAAACACTGGTTTATAGCCCATTACACTAAGCAACACACCGAAATGTCATTACACTAGCCCAGTAATGTTATACAATAACCTCATTTTGATCGCTAGTACTCACAATCTCATTTTTTTGGTCACTATCCAGTGCTAATGGTCAGGTGGCAGCATGAGAATATTGCTTGACCAGTAAGCGAAGAGCTTTATCCAAGAGTTTAGCTCCTTCTTAACCATCACGGAGATCCTTAGAGCTATGTTTTGTTATTTTGATTTTCTTGCGCTCACATAATTTTCTTTTGAAGGTTTCAATTTTTTTATTCTAAGACTTGAATGCCACTCTTTGGATTTCTGCTTTTATTTTGCTTCATCATTTTGTTTTAACACTTGTAGTTTTATTTTTTCTGGATATTTTGCAACACTATTTCTTTTCTTTATGGGCTCAGCTATTGTACAGCTTGGCTTGCTCAGAAGCAGGCGTCTGTTGCCATGCTACATTTCTTGGAATCTGCGTTGTGTAACATCATTGGCGAGATGCTATTTAGAAAAGTGTTACTCGTTTAAAATTGTCCAAATTTGTGGATACAATTCTAAAAACTTTTTTTCTTTCTGACTATTTGGTTACCATCTTTTTGAACTGGAATTTTCACACAGAGTTCTTGTTCACATACTGGATATAATGACACAATATTTTTTTCTTGGTTACAATCCTGCTAGTGTTTTGGTTTCTGATTTGATCGTCTGATCCTTTACTTCTTGGTCTTGTGGCCTGACAATTTTACATCCCATTGCAGATGCTGTTGTCTGGAGTGGTTCTTACTTGGATACCAATGGCAAATTCATTTAATAGGAAGATCCAGCCAATTTGTGCCTAGAACAGGGATATTGGAACACTCCTAGAACAAGGCCTGTGGTTAGTGTTCACAGGTAACACATATAATCTAATCAGGCACAGCACTAAAAAACTGTGTAAGGGCTCGTTGTAGGTGGCCATAGTTTAAGTGAAGGATGAGGGTGAGGTGCAATACCAGGCAAAGGTAAGATGAAAGATAACATGAAGAATAAAGATAATTATAAAGTAAATATGCTATTTTACAGTTTGCACTGTTAGATTTAGGATGTTTCTGCCTTTTAATCACCTTCAAGGATTATTAGATAAACAACTTATTGTATTAGTTATATGGACAAATTGTCCAGTTTAAGACCATTTATAATTCTAGATGCAAGCACATAAGGATAATGGTAAACACCACTTTCACCAGGCTCCTGTGGTACAAATTAGACAAAAAAATCGCTTCCTATGTGGAGTTCGCATGCTCTCCATTTGCCTGTATGGATCTTTTTCCGGGTACTCTGGCCCTCTTTCAGAATTACAAAGACATACTGTACATGTTATGTTGATTGTCAGCTCTAAACTGAATCTATCTATCTATCTGTGGTTGTGCCCATAATGCACATTTGTTTCCTGCCCTGAGCTTAATGTTACGTGGAAAATGCTCTGGCACCCAACAACCCTGCAGTGGAATGAGCTGATTTAGAAAGGATGAAGTGATGGCAGTTCTAGAAATGATCTTAATAATATGAGAAAGACACAACATTGGACAAGCATGAAAGTGGGTATTCATTTACAGCAGTCAAGAAAGCAAAGAAGCAGGTTGCAGCATTTACTAGAAATTGAGCAATGCACACATTTCACATACAAGCAAAAAAGTTGGGATGCTGTGTAAAATATCAACAAAAACAGAATGCAATAATATGCAAATTATTTAAACATATTTAATTGAAAATAGAACAAACATATCAAATGTTGAAACTGAGAAATGTTATTGCCAATTGCATGTATGCAAGCAACATGTTTCAAAAAAGTTGAGACAGGGACATCAAAAAACTGGAAAATTGTATAATTCTAAAAAAAAAAACACCTGGTGGAACATTTCACAAATAAATAGGTTAATTGGCAACAGGTCAGAAACATGAATGAGTATAAAAACAATCTCAGAGAAGCAGAGTCTCAGCTAGTGTAACAATTTTTGAATAATGTTCCTCAATGTAAAATTATAAAGAATTTGGGGATTTTATTATCTATGGTAGAACATAGGGTTTAGAGAATCAGGAGAAATCTCTGTACGCAAGGGAACAAGGCCGAAAACCAGATGGTGGCTCAGCAAACAAAACTCCCCAAAGCGGGGGCCTGGCAAGTGGTGTCCAAGGCACAGCCACTGGGAAGAGCACAGAGCTTGGCGCAGGTGTTAATCCCAAAGCACCAGAGGAATGATGTGTACACGTATTTTGTAATCTTTCAGCACACCAGGCAACATTGGCCCAGACATGAATGGGCCCAGGAACTGGCCCCTTTCCTCATTGGAAAAGCACAATGTGCATATTTAGACATAGAAGAGTGCACTGTGGAAAACTACTAAATCCTCAAATGTGAAATTCTGGCTTGGTAAATCCTGCCAGGCCCAGCGCTGCCACAACTAGCAGTTTGAAAGGCCGGCACGGGTGCAAGTTTTTGACATCTGGGAGAAGATGGCTCGTTGGCTCCACCCTGGGGAACACACAGTGGAGTGCATGTTCGAGATAGTGGTCTGTGATTTCTTTGTTCAGTTGCTCTTCAAACATCTGGCCCTGCCCAGTCCATCAGCAGTCCTGAGCTGATTTGGAGGGACTTGTGGAAACAATTCAAAGGCACTGAAGCATTATCCAAACAGAGAGGCCAGAGGAAAGGAGAAGCTGAAAGGAGGTGCGGTCTTCCAAGCCGGATGGATTTGGCAGGGAACCGGACAAAGGACAGAGAAGGGAATAGCACCCATACAGTCTCATTCGCTGCTATATGCAGGGTGCCTGAATGTCGACATAGAGTGCGGGTGGCTCAATGGAGACAAGTATGTTTTTTGCAGCTGTAGCAAACCCTCTCACTTTTCCCTTTTCAGGTACAGCCCAATTAAACATACACCCAGTTCATGCCCTATATGTTACAAGCAGTATCTTCGCTATCATGGTACACCACTAGTCGTGTCGCAGCATTAAGTTGGAAAACAAGGCATGGCTTACCTGTATACATGGGTGTACTCTCAGAGGCAGCTCCACCAGTTGAGGATGATGGTATTACAATTAACTCTTTACCCCCATTATATTGGGCAGAGACTAGAAGGAGAAAAATTGCAACAAGGACCCGCTGCAGCCTAATGACACAGTAGAGTTGAGCCCGGCCCTGGACAACACCCCACCATTCCAAGATGATCCAACTTGATTGAGCTACAAGAAAGGAAAAAAGAAATTCTGTGTGGGCAGATTTTAGTTTCCTGTCTTTTCAGTTGTGCTGTACTGAAAATTTTTGCTACTTTTTAGTATACTTATTAACTAGGTTGGTACCCCAATGATTTCAGCTTCCTTGCTCTGGTCAGTCTGCTGGTCACATTTTCTAAAGTGAAAAGCATTATCCAATGAGAATCTACAGTACGAGTTTACTCAGACCTGTAAGAATAAAATAACACAATAAAATCAGACATATGTATGCTTAATTAGTCATGAACATATTTAAAATGATAACACATATAAAGATCACAAATTACAGAACAGCAAACATTTACCACTGGGGCACTGGCTGAAAGGAGTTTATGAACTGCCCTTTCTTACTTTGTTAATTTACAAAATTCTTCAACCTCTGAGAGGCCTAAGAGTCAGTCTGCAATGTATTAGTCAAAGGGGTCACTCATTAGAGCCTTTAGCATACTGTTTGTCTGTTTCTCATAATGCTAATGGTGGACAAACTTATTGCTGTCAAGTAACTCATTACTTTTTGTAAACAATTTGTTGTGTATTTACGCCTACGTTCACAGTGATGAATTTAATGAGAGTTGCTTTATCACTCTTAGCCACACTCTTACAAACACATTCATCACTGCAGCTTAACTTTTTATAATATGTATTTTATGCTGTGCTGCTTGACAACGAAGATAAAGTACTTCAGCAATAATGTCTGGAAAATCAACTGGCAGATGAAAGTGGCTAAGTAAGGATTCTTAAGATGAGGCTTGATATGTTTTCATAACTGCATGATGGAATATAACAAAATATTTGACAAAAATTAATTTAATGTAATTAGTTAAGAATATTTTAAATAATTTTCTCTATGCTGAGACCACTTACCCCATTATAGTCGTTTTTTTAACAGTATGTAAAATAGGATCTAGTCCTGGTCAGGATACAAATCTATCAAACTAACTTATACTGAGCAAATTTAGAGCTTAATTAAATATTTTCAAGCTGTGGGAGGAAACAAAAGTGTCTGGGGAAAAAAACAATGAGAAAAGCAGGCGTGTTTCTTACAGATAGTAACTGTGCTGGAAGTTGAATCCAGGTTCCCTGCATTTTGAGGGAGAAGCATTAACTACTAAACTTCCAAATTATTTTGCCATAACTCATAGATTTAAATTAAATTAAGACCTGTTATGCTGAGTGTTTGTTGGGCATGGATGTAATCAATTCAAGTTAAAGTACTTTATGAAATTCAATATCCATCCTAAACTTAACCTTGTCTGATTGCTGCTTGAACCAGCACATCTGTCTTCTATACTTCACAGCATATGAAACATGGCTGTTCTAATTAGGATACTCTGCTAACTCCACAACTATACATGCCCCACAACAGACAGCAAAGAAAAAGCACTGGAACATTATAAAAAACATAACATTATAAAAGATCCATAAAAAGATTTGGGTGGCCACCCGTATAATGTTTCCTGACTGCAAATGGAAGAGTTTTTTAGTACAGATGTATACAGGTTCGAGTCCAAAGCAGAACTAACTGGTGAGGTTGAGAGGGTGGGTATTTAAAGTGCGGCAGAGGAAGTGAGGTAATTATGACCAGAACCAGATGTGACATCACTGGGCTCGTGACCGGAAGGGGTGTCTTCCGGACTGGAAGTGACGTCATGGGGCTCCTGACCAGATGTGATGTCATGGAAGCGAGGTGGAATTTCCCGTAATGGGTCTGCAGTGGAAAAAGAGAAAGGATCAGTGCACCTCGCCACCCTCTGATCTGGTGTGGAATTACCTTCCCCCGACCCCTTTAGCTTCCTCCCATGTGCATGTGTGTGACAATGTTCAAACCAAATGAAGCAATCATCGTAGTTTGGCAACTTGTACCATTAACTAGTTTCTTCTTGAGTCTTGTCTTGGTTTCTTTTTTTTTTAATGTGTGCCCTCCCAGTTACCAAGATGATGTCTTTTAAACAAATGCCTTGCTCAAATAATTGGCAAAAGATGTTTCTAATGGCTGAAATCGAGGCGCATACACTTATAAGTAAAGGCACAAACAGGCGACTTCAGATGCACACAGAGGACAGGGGGAGGTGTTCAAAACCAGACCTAAAACAACGGTGTAGCTATACTGGTCAGCTTGTCATTGGGTGGAAGGATGCCACATATTGATTCCCATACTTGTGACTTAATTACAAAAACTTATTTATTTTGAACTGAACTTTAAGAATAAGATATGGTGTGGTGACCAGAATGTATGGCAAATAAAAATTGTAGGGCTTCACTTCTCACCTCTACATGTTTTCCTGAAGAGATTCTACAGGCAATGTGTAAGAATAATTTATTTTATATGTTGAAAGTGTTTATCTTATCACCTCCACAAGCACCCATAGTCGTGCTGATCTTCTCCTTATTCTGGGAATAAGTCATTTTTTTCTTCTTTGGGACTGAGTATTTATTGCTTTTGCTTATTTTCTCTGAATCCTATTGCAGTGATTTACTTAGTTTAATACACACCCTGTTTTACCTTTGTTAGCCATCATTTTCATTCTTTGTGGCTTTGCAGTGTAGGTCAAAGCCCATTTGGAGCCCTAGGTGGGGTTGACAGATATCGTCCCTCGTTGTCCAAAACGACCATGGTATTATAATGCTTTGACTACCTGTGGAGGTGGAGGTGCCTTTTTTCCTGTGGATGTAACCCCATGAGTCAAGGTCACCATTACATCACTACTAAGGGATTACCCTCAGCCTTTACATTTCAGGCTGGGGAGTAGTGTTGGAAGTTAAGCATCATTTTGCAAATATTGTTTTTGATTCTTGCTTTATTAGATTTTTGCTTATAGTTCTTGGATTCTGTTTACCAGTTTACAGATTTTGAATTTGTTAGGCTTGGGTTGCCTTTTTTCATATTTAGTTTTTTTTATGTTTGCAAATATAATAATGTTGTGATTTGTCAATACAAATATGGAGAAAGGGTGTGATGCCTATCAAAAGCTCCCCAAACACACCTGGAATTTCACTAGCCTATACAGAAAAGGCTCATCCCCAAGTTAACCTGCTCCCAACTACTCCCTGTAGGCTGCAGACTTCACAGGCCTAAAACAGGGAGCTGGCTTTAAAAGTTCAAAATATTCCCAAATGCCTTATAAAGGAAGGTAATCATTAAAATCCCTAGCTCAATCTGTCAGGTCCACAAAGAAATCTTATAAAATAAAGAAAAAATAAAAATACCCATTATATTAATGAATAGGAAATACAAAAATGGCACAAATCCAAAAAGGATGTAAACAAGCTGTGCCTAAAAATCAAAACAAGGCAACCAAGCCTCAACAAGAAATTCAGTAAGTCAGAACCCAAAACAGAAGCAATAAATCCAAAAACCCAAAGTAAAATAACAACAAAGGCAAAACTTACAAACTTAATGATCCACTGTCGGGTACCTCCCGTTGACTGAAATATAAAGGCAGAGGAAGGATTCAGCA
Organism: Erpetoichthys calabaricus; assembly: GCF_900747795.2. NCBI lineage: Eukaryota > Metazoa > Chordata > Cladistia > Polypteriformes > Polypteridae > Erpetoichthys > Erpetoichthys calabaricus. The sequence continues at coordinate 165,639,637 of NC_041396.2, read as the reverse complement.
GTAGTGATGGCAGGGTGGCCCCACCTTCTGGGCCTTCATCCAGAAGGTACACAGAATGGAGTCATACAATGCATAAATATTAAATAATAAACAAACGTAATAGAAATTACATAAAATTATTCAAGAATTAAAAAAACACAATGAACAAAAAATAAATAAAAACCAGGAAAAAATCTGGGCTTTATCACAACAAATACTTACATTTTTCTTTTATACAAACTCATTATGTGCATTGTTTCTCAAACCAGAAATTTTATGATTTACCTTCTCCTTTGAAGGTCATTTGTGCATTTGTGAGTATTTTGAGTAATTTAAAAGTTGTAAAACCTTTGTCTCATTCTGAACCAGAGCAGGCCTTGAAGCCTGTCTATTCAGTTTTTTGGTCAGGCTGCCTTGAGTAAGGCCTGTAACTAGGCAGAATGGTGAAGGTCCTCATCTGGTATTGCTCCCTTTTTGAGCCTTACAGCCTTTTTGCAATTTTATGTTGTTGCATTACAACACTTTTTTCTTTTTTTTTTTCAAAAATTATGCATTTATAAAAGATCTTTGTTTTGCTTTTGTCCTTTAAGCCAAAGATTTTTGGTCATCCTTTAAAAGAGTAAGCCCAGAGTAATTCTGGACATGTGCATACCATTATGCTTTTCACTTGAGTTTGTAGCTAGGCTGGTTGGAGAGATCCTATGGTCCAGACCAAGCAGAGGTTTGGTCTAGTTTTTGCAATTTGTAGCCTTCACCTCCATTTTTGGGATTCTGTATGCAGGACTCAAGAGTGAGTGGAGAGAAGCCATGAGAGTTGAGGTTCCAGGTATGTTTTAGCCATTCAGCTTTAAACTCAACCTTGCACATCACAATGGATTTAAAAAAGCATGGTTACCTTAGAAATTATATCATGTGCAACCCTCAGAGAATTTTGCCTGTATTTTTGTGAATGAGGAAGAGAAGGACTTTTATAAATTCAAATAGAGAATTTAGCCTGCATCGCCATGCACTCTCTGCTTTGTAATGCCAGACAGTATGTTTAAAACTGATTGGTTGAAGGTGAATGACTGTCCTGGAAGCACAACTGTGTTATTAATATTCCAGGAACAAGAGAAACTGATGAAATCATAATGCTCACTGTTTAATATCAGTAAAAGCAATGTAAGAAAGTCTTAGTCCAAAAATAATCTTTTTTTATATAAAGTTTAAATGGTCAGAGATCATTGAAGTCTTACATGAAAAGAGTCACCAGTGAATCTATCAACACAACTCATGTGGAAAACCATTAAGGCATCATATCAAATATGCTTTATCAGCAGGAAAGAGAAATGCAGATTTAAAAGTTAAAATACTATAGTTGTACAAAGTAATGGAGAGGCTGCTCTTGAAATACTGTGTGTACTTCTATTAATTGGCCAAAAGAATATAATTGAAGGCCTTAGTATCGTTTACAAAAAGGGTAACCAAGTTCATAACAAGATGACAAAGTCAACTAAATAGAAGTATTTCCAAAAAATATAAACAGGATCAACAATTATACATAAAGAAGAGCAGAGATCAATTCATTGAAGCAGGGCTTTTCAATTGCACAGTTTCTCAACCTCCAGAATTCACAACTGTAAAACACAATAAAAATTTGTATTTGTATTTTTGTTCTAAAGGATAGACGATAATTTGTAAAGGAATGTGTCAAATAATGTAATGTTCACTTTATTTTAGGAGGTAACATTTATTTGGTAGATTAAAATTTGAACATGTTACTTTGTAAGTACAAGGGTAAATCAAAACAGTAAAGGCAATTTAAAAATTATGCAATAACAACACGTATGTGATGGCTTCTGGGTATTGTGAACATGTACGTCTAGTTAAAATCATGGTCAACTGAACATGGATGCTTCCCTGTGGGATTGAACCATTGTTGAACAATGTGCCGTAGTGAGATTCCTCTGGGCAGCAGGAGTGAAACCTCCTAAAATTCACCAAAGGATGTTGGCTCAGTACAGAAGTGAAAACAGTATGACTCAAAGAAAAGTTAATGAGTGGATAAAAAGGTTTATAGCATGAACAACAAGTGTAACCAATGAAGCTCGATATGGTTGACCATCATCATTGAACACACAAGCCCACATCAATATCATCAGAGAGTACCAATGAATTATGTTGTCTGCAGTTATTGTACATCTACATCAACTATAGATCAGCACATTCCATAGTGCTTGATGACTGGTGTACTGTAAAGTTTTGGCAAGATGGTTACCCAAACAGTTTACTGATCTGCACAAATCAACATCCTTGAATTTCAGAAGGTTTTACTCCCTCTGTCCAAATAAAACTATTACAGCAGCACATCGTTCAATAATGGTGCAATCCCACAGTGGAGTGTTCATGTTCATTTGACCTTCGCTTCAACCAAACTAATGGCAGAGCGCTGCCCTATGTGTATTCAAATTACCCATAAGCCATTGCAAACATGTATTGCATCAGCTTCTATCTGTTACGGTTACTGTGTAATTTTTGAAATTGCTTTTACTTTTTAATTTACCCTTGAATATGTTATATGCTGATACTGGCCTCCTCTCACCTGAATTTTCAGTAGCCCCTTCCTACAGTTCTAAGCTCCTTTTGCTTTCACAATGTTTTTTTATTGATTGATTTTACTGTATGTTTATTTAAAAAAAAGAGTCCAACGCTGCACCTTTAGCCTTACAACTTAAAAATTAATTCAAAAGATTCCTAGTGACTGAGTTATTTATCCCCTCACTATTCACCTTTATGACCTCTTGGAGGCTTTATATTGTCTGACCACTAATAACTAACAAGTCCATTGTTTTCAATGGATGTTTGTTTATTAATCCTAAACTGCTGATTTCACAAAGTGTGTTATTTGTTTTGGCAGCCTTGTTAATAATATAAATGTTGCACATTTGCTTAATACAAAGCATAATTGACTAGTTAATGGGTCATGAAATGTGTCACTGGTCTCCAATTTCCATACATTGATTGCTTAATTAGATTATGTGAGACTGAATGCCCCTAGAGATAGATGCACACTTGACACACACACACACAATTAAAGGGGAAGAGACATACCTACCACTTAAAAAAATGGTGGACAGCACTCCTGTATGATTATGTGCCTGTTTCATATGTAATTTGGGAAAGTTATGGCTAGAATAGGAAGCTGTTCTAAGTACACTTCAGGGTTTTTGTTATGCTATACACTTTAAGGCCTTTGGCACTCTTCCCTGTCTTACCTCCAAAGGTATTATAGAACAATATTAATGTAAATTTGAAAAGGCAATGTATACAATGTAAAATAGTTCATTTGTATGCTGCAAAAGGTAATGTTGACATTTTACTAAAAAAGAACATAGAAGTTTAAAAAAAAAATCTTTATTTTTCAAGTCAGTCCAGAACTATACATTTTCTATAGGGATTTGTTGCTTTGATATACACTTCCGGGAACAAATCAGTGAAAGTAAAATTACATTATTTATTTTACTAATATACATTTTTGCAGTATTTTCATAAGTGAAACATATAAAGGCATGCAAATTAACATTTCTGCCTCACAGATCCAGATTCCTCAGTTTAAATCCCATACCTGGTTGCTGTCTGTGTGGTGTTTGCACATTCTCCCCCTTTTCTGCAGGAGATTTTCTCTGGGATACCAGTTTTTATCCTACAACCCAAAGACCTGTGTGTTACTGTAAGTTCATTAGTGAATCTAACTTGGCCCAGTATTATTTTATGTGTGTGTAAGTGTAAATGGGCCCGGCAGTAGATTGGTGTTCCATGTGGGATAGGTTTGAGAATTTGTAATTTTATTTTACGTCCTAGATGTGTTATCCAGCTTCACACAGGAAACCTCCAAAGACAATTGGCTTCAGTGCTATTGGCTAATCAGATGTAGATATAGAAAATGGATTGATTGATTACTGTTATCATCATTGGTACAGGTTAATGTTTTTCATTTGTTTACATCATTCACTCAAGCATTAATTTTCATGTTTTTTGTCAGTTGTATGTTCAAGCTGTTTATTTTGCCATAGCCATAGGCAGATAGTAAAGTTGTAACACTGTTTTACCATAACTCACTACAAAAAAGAAATGACGTTTATGGGCTGCATATTTAGGCAACGCATGGAATTAATTAACTAAAATGCTTATATTACTGTACATTGTATTGTCATGACCAGAGGAAAAAAAATGCAGGTAAAGTGAATGAAGTTCACAACAGATTGTGCTTTCATTTGAGTACACAGTGTAAGCATTTCAGGATTTAGTTTAGGTACGGTGAAGAATAAATTAAGCGGCACCTTATAAAATAGAAATAATAACTAAATGTACAGTCAGTGTAGGCACTAGCATTTTTGGTACCATTGGTGAAGGTGTAAATGTTGCACCCTTACAGGTTAATTTTAATGGTGAGTACAAGAACTTGGGGACAGGGTCCATACAAAGAGTTGGGGTTATGTGTGTATCCTGACTCAGCAGAAAAACAGAAGAGCTGAATTTCTGAGTAAACCGAACGAAAAGAAAATAAAAATAAATGATAATGATCATAACCCAGACCAGAAGCAAAATCAAAGTCAAATTACAGGCAATAAGACATAATCAGGCAATACAAGAAAAGAAGACACACGATATCAAAATGAAGATCGAATAAGATGCCTAGTGAAAGGTTGACCTTTTATGCCGGTTGTTGATCAAGTTAAGGTCACGACCCCGGAAATCCCTCCCCTAGAGATGAGGGACGTGACCTTGACAACAGTAAACAAAGCCTAAATCGTGACAGTGCGTGCATCAAGGTTATTACAGTTAACAAAAACTGAAACTATTAATAAAAAACATTTTCGTAAACTGAAATAAAATAATTAACAAAACCGAAATCAAGAATTAAAACTAAATGGAACTATTAAAGTAGCTGTAAAGACTAACTGAAATAAAATTAATTATTTAAAAAAAATATGTTTAGTTTTTGTAACAACCATACACACGCAAGGGCTAACCTGAGCTGCAGGGGTCACAAAATTAATCAAAATACTTTAATAAGAATTCCATATTTGGTTTTTGAATAAATATTACTGACGCATTTCTTTGTGCTTCTTGTGTATCAAGATGTAATTCAAATGCCTGAAGTTGGAATGTGCTGGTCAACAATACCTGTACAGTATGGACAGAAAAATCACGAGTAACATTTCAGTTTATTTCTCAGTCGTCTCCATTTTGTTGAAAGTAATTCACCTGCCATTTCACACAGGAGAAATCCTTTTTGAAAATAAAATGGCACTGATCGTGAGACTGGCAAGCTCAACATGCAAGATCAGCATATTGTTGTTCATCCATCACTTTTGAGGTCATTTAACAATGAAACAATACAAACCTTGTAAAATTCCTGAGTTTGCAACAGTTGGTCAAAAACTAAACCTACTAATGTTTTTTGTACTTATTCTGTATTTATTAATTTATCTTTTTTAGTTTTACATTCACAGCTCAAAGTACCTGATGTTGTGAAAATAATCCAGTGGCAGAATTATGTTTTAAAACATTTGTCTCTCAATTCAATCTTCCTCTCCCTCAAAATAGATAGTTGGAATATCATACTCATTTTGTTCTTAATATTAGTCATGTCATATTTATTGCATATATATAGTATTGTTGCGATAGTCTGGCACACTGTCCAGGGATTTTTCCTGTCTTGCATCCAAAGCTGCTGGGATAGGCTCCAGGTTTCCTGTGATCCTGCTCTGGATAAGCGAGTTTAGAAAATATAATTTCTTTGTTGCCCTTAATAAACTAGGTGGGGTCTGCACACTGTTTCAAGTCTAAAAGCCTTGTTCTTCCTAAGCCCCCATGATTTTCATGATCACACCTGTCAGAACACAGTAGAATCTATTTTCTGATTTTTTTTATATCTTTTCGGGCCTGCAGGTGGCAAATTTCTGTCTATAAATTGTATGTACCAGAGATGGAGTCACAGATCAAGATGGCTAGTAGAAAATAACAAAGAACAGTATGGGAGATTTTTCAATACAATATTGAAGGCATTAATTGTAAGCACATTGTCTAGGAATAGGATATGTTGTGTGCTGTAGACATTTAGATTAAAAAAACTTCAAACCTTAAAATTCACCTAAATTTGATTACAAATTAGTCCATTCTGGGCAAGAAAAGGAAAAGATGAAACATGCCAATAGTCAGCACACATTTGTTCAGCAAAGTTATAAAATTGTTCATATTCAGTATCTGGTTTTGATTATGCTTGTTATTATCAGATAAAAACAATGCCAGATAGGAAACCATGTAGCATAGTAAGCTCTCACTAACATTAAACTCCAAACCCATTAAGTGTATAGTCCTGTGTGATTGTGACATAAAACCCAACTCTGTAGTAGCTCTTTAACCATACCATAATTACTAAAACTAAAACTGAAACTAATACAAATAAAAATAAAATAGAAATGTCTTTGTGGAGTAAAAACTAAATTAAAACTAGAAGTACAATATGAAAGAAAACTAAAACTAAACTGAATTTCCCAGTAAGATCAGAAATCATTTAGAAATAAAAACTAACACAAAAAGGCAAAACTATAATAACCTTGGTGTGCATAGCACTCATCTATATTACTTAATGGGTTTAATGGCACCATGTACAGCATCCATATCCTCTCTTCTGAGCTGCATTAGCACTGTCAGTCACAGCTGATTGTCTTGGCTATAAGGAATCCAACTCCTCCTGTATTTCTCTCTTCCTCCATGGCAGCTGGAATGGAGGTGCAGCATGTAACACACATCAAGCGTGTCACAACATCTTACTTCAACCTCGTTGAACTTTCTTTCTTTCACTTCAGGGCTCACACCACATTTTGTCTTGCCTGGTTTCTCTTGTCACAACACCCCTGCTTATTCAATCATTAATCCACACTATTGGAGAGTGGCGCTGGTGGGGTTCAACAGGCAGCCACACTTGTCTGGTCTGAGTGGAAAGAGGGACAAGGTGCCTTAAAATAGCTCACTCGCTACAGCATTTTTATTAATAAATACCAAAAAAAAAAAAAAAACCACAGGTTGGAAAACTTTCTTCATCAAATTAATTTGATTGTCAAGTGTTTTTGATTTTGGGGTATCAAGTTTTTCTATTGTGGGGGTGGGTTACCCCTAAACATTGATATGCTGAAATGACCTAAGCAGATACCTACAGCCCTAAGTGTACCATCCTCTCAAAGTTCAGCTTTTTAACTAAACGGCAAAGAATGATTTTGTGGGTGAGTACTTGAGTGGGTCAGTCAACTTTGCTTTTCTATATACATATATAAAACACTTTTTTCCCAAATTACATTAAACAACACTCAAATTGTGAAAATTATGTAGTATGTACAATTTCCCCTGTAAGGAAATTATTAGACCATGTTTTGTTTGAGGGCAGCACAGTGGCGCAGTGGGTAACACTGCTGCCTCGCAGTTAGGAGACCCGGGTTTGCTTCCCGGGTCCTCCCTGCATGGAGTTGGCATGTTCTCCCAGTGTCTGCGTGGGTTTACTCCGGGTACTCCGGTTTCCTCCCACTGTCCAAAGACATGCAGGTTAGGTGCATTGGCGAGTCTAAATTGTCCCTAGTGCGTGCTTGGTGTGTATGTGTGTGTGTGTGTGTGTGTGTGCGTGTGTGTGTGTGTGTGTGCCCTGCGGCGGGCTGGCACCCTGCCCGCGGTTTGTTTCCTGCCTTGTGCCCTGTGTTGGCTGGGATTGGCTCCAGCTGACCCCCGTGACCCTGTGGTTAAGATATAGCGGGTTAGATAATGGATGGATGGATGTTTTGTTTGACGTGTGTAGGGGAAGGGCAATAAGGTTTTATCAGGCCCAGGTGCCTATGAACTTGGATCCATCCCTGCACAAGTTCTCATTTGAGGTAGCTTGTATAATAAGTCTATTAAAAGTCAGTGAAACTCATGCAAGGTATCCTCATACGTGTAACATTATGGAAAGAACAATATGTTTATGCCCATAAATATTACTGCACAAAATGAAGAATCCATATAGTTTGTTAAGTCATGGGCATCTGTCTGAATTGACAAAAAAATAACAAAAACACAAGGAACTTCTTTACCAGAAAGAAAATGTGAAAAAAGAAGCAAAATTTATATATATTGTAGCAGTAGATGCTCGTGTCCACCTCTCGAACCCTCAGGTACCACTCTTGAGACCAGGTGAAAATATAATAATAATTATTTTTATTATACAGTAGTGCACCAAGCACTCTCCTTACCACACTCATATAAATCACAATTCTCTCTCTATAAACAATCCTCCACTCCCAGACACGTCGCCACCCTACCTCCCAGCTCAGCTCAATGTTCTGGGCTTCCCAGAGTCCTTTTATAGACCCTGACCCGGAAGTGGCTCCAAGCCAAACCCACAAGTCCGTTTTCCTTCCGGGTCAGGGCAAACAGTCCTTTTTTTCATCCCGGGAGCACATCGCTTCTTCCAGTCACGTGACTGGGATGCACTCCCGGGTTATAGGGCATGCCAGAGCCCACTAGCCCCCTTACAGCGACTCCTGGCGGCCCCCAAGGTATCCAGCAGGGCTGTGTCAAAACACTACACAGTCCATGAGGCCCTGCTGGAACTCGGGGCACAAATATGCTGTCCGGAGGGCTCCTCCTAGCGGCCTGGGGGTGATGACCGGAGTCCATAGCCGGTCGTCTGTCACAGTCCCTCCCCCTTAGCGACGACCAGTGGGGCGGAGCGTTGATTCTCGCGAGGGACGTCTTCCTCCAGGAGAACGCTTTATCCGGACCGTGGTTCTGTTGTCGAGATCCCCCAGCGAACCTTGGGGGAATGGTGTATCTGGTATCCCACCGCTCCCCTGTCCTCCGGGGACAACTCCTCCACACGTGGCCCGGTTGCCGGCAGTTATAGCACCGCCGACGTCCTCCTGGTGGCCTCTCTTCCCGAGACCTGAAGCACCTCGGGAATTCAGTGAGCTCCACCCTGTCCTCCGCCAAGGAGGGTTTAACGGCCGCTTTGTTGCTCTCAGCCCTTTTCTTTTCCCTGTTAGGAGACCCGCATTTCTGTGTGGGGATCTCCTGCTTTCTCTGGGGCTTGTGCACAACGTGAGGCTCTCTATGGAAGAGAGAGAGCCTCTTTGCTGTTTGCACGCCCGTTGTCCTATGTAAACTCGGAGGCGGCGTCATTAGTACCGTATCGCTCCGGGTAACAGCACTACTCAGCTGTCCCGGGACGATCGGTGCTTCCCCCGCCTCTTCATTAACCAACGGCAACCCCTTTATCACGCGGGTCGGGCTTTTAACGTCCGCCTTAGTCCCGAGCAGCGTCTGATACCGCTGCTCCGGTTCTAACGGACAATTACCCGACCACTCCGTCATGGTGCCACATTCCCTTGTCGGGTTCACAGTGCTTTGGCAACCGCTACTTATTAAATGCGGTGCCGATTCACACTGCGTCCCCTTATGATATACGGTACAGAGAGCACCTACCTGCACCGCCGCATTAATCGAGGCCGGGGCTTCACGGCCTAACCGCCGAAGGTACGTCATCAGTCCCTTCAACGGCGCTTCGGCTGCAGCTCCCAGCTCCTCCACACGCTCCTTCACCTCCTGTAGTCCCTGGAAGAAAGCGTAAAGGGGCGCGAGACATTTCTCGAGCTCCTGCAAGTTTATTAAGTTATTTGTCTCGGCCGGCAGTAAGGCCACTTCCTTATTTTGGTCACCTGCCGACCGGGAACCAATGAGCACGTCCACTCCTGGCACGTGCTCTGCTGATGAGCGCAAGGGCTCCTGGGATATGGAGTTTTCTGAGGGACGGATGGCTACAACAAGCCGACTGGGATCTGCCTCTTTCACTTTAGCGGCAGATCCTTCAGTCACATTCCGTCTCTCTTTCTTTTTATTTAATGATGGCGCTGCTTCGCTCGCCGCCCCCTTCCCCTTCAGGGAGCCCAGACTTGTCGGGGAAGCACTGACCTCACCGAAGGCTTGTAACTGACCTTCCTCCCGGTTGCCATCGCGCGAGGTCACGTGAACTGTGTCCGCGTATGGGCTGCTCCTCTGCCAACTCCTAGAACTGGTCGCCGTCTTGTTTTCGCGGCCATCTTGCCTAGGGGTGAGGCGGGCGTGCTCTTTGTCCGCTTCGTGCAGACAAGCCTCTGCAAACAGAGAAAAAGAAGCTCCTGGCGGTGCGTGTGCATTCCCAGCACTTACCTCGGAACGTAGGCGGTCTTTCTCCAACTCCCTGTAATAGTCCTCGGGAGTTGCTATGCGGCAACGTTCCGGCTGCTGCCCCGCTCGGGTTTGCTCTGCTTTGAGCTGCGCCCGGTCCTCCTCACTGCCGGTCAGGTAAGACCATAGCGTCTCCAGCCCGTCTGGGACCGAAGTCTTCTGGCTAGCTCCAGTCTTCTTCCCAGATTTTTTCCCCATAGTCTGTCTTAAAGGACGGCTCACAACTGCAGCGCTCTTTCTCGCGGGTGGGAGTTTCACCTCCGCGGTTACTAGAGGGAGCTTCGTAGGGTTCTCTGCCACAACAAATTTAATTATTAATGCAGATCCTCTGCCTCCAGACGGCCAGAGAATCCTGCCGACTACGCCAGTGTAGCAGTAGATGCTCGTGTCCACCTCTCGAACCCTCAGGTACCACTCTTGAGACCAGGTGAAAGTATAATAATAATTATTTTTATTATACAGTAGTGCACCAAGCACTCTCCTTACCACACTCATATAAATCACAATTCTCTCTCTATAAACAATCCTCCACTCCCAGACACGTCGCCACCCTACCTCCCAGCTCAGCTCAATGTTCTGGGCTTCCCAGAGTCCTTTTATAGACCCTGACCCGGAAGTGGCTCCAAGCCAAACCCACAAGTCCGTTTTCCTTTCGGGTCAGGGCAAACAGTCCTTTTCTTCATCCCGGTAGCACATCGCTTCTTCCAGTCACGTGACTGGGATGCACTCCCGGGTTATAGGGCATGCCAGAGCCCACTAGCCCCCTTACAGCGACTCCTGGCGGCCCCCAAGGTATCCAGCAGGGCTGTGTCAAAACACTACACAGTCCATGAGGCCCTGCTGGAACTCGGGGCACAAATATGCTGTCCGGAGGGCTCCTCCTAGCGGCCTGGGGGTGATGACCGGAGTCCATAGCCGGTCGTCTGTCACAATATATATACTGTATATGTATAGTAGCAATAGTATCAAATAATAATTCAAAACTCCACCGTGTTCACCAAAAAGATTCAAATTTTATAATATCAAAATATGATTTTTCTTTAACAACAGGCACAACAGAGAAAGTAAAAATCTTAAAATAAGAGAAACTTCAGGCTTATAATTAATTAGTAAAGATAACAATTATTAAGAAGATGCAAATGTGCTTACAGTATATAAAGTAAGAATCCAGTTCCACCCTGCATAAATAATGAGAATCAATTCATCTTTAAAATTACAACTAAAACATGAAACACCAGATGAATGAAAATGGACAATACTCACTGATTATAATGCCGGACTATCTGCTTTGTTGTACATTTACAATAAATACCATAAAAGTAGATTTTACATAAATATCTATTTTATCTTAAATAAAATATACAAATGAAAAGACTGTTTTTATATTATGATGTTAGTTATGTGAATTGTATGAATTCATGGTTCTTATGTATCAGTGTGACATTTGGGTATTTTATGTTTTACTGTTTTTTTTGTTCATTTTGAATTATTGTCTTTCATGTCTTTATATTATTTCTGTCAGTTACATTTGAAATTTTGTAACTGAGTTTTGTCCCTTTAAACTTTCTTATGTTCATTGTGGGTGGAGCCCCAGTAGGTGGGGCCACCCTGACATAACTACTCCTGAGCCCTCCCTCTACCAATATAAATGCTCAGGAGAAGGAGATAATTAATTTATTGTGGAGTTTGTAAATATTGTTTTCTGTTTGGATTTACTGATTTTTTTCATTCTTTTTCATCTCTATCCCTGGATTATTCTTTTTGGTTGTGTACTGGGACTTGTTTGCTGTTTTTTGTCTTTCTATGGCAATGTTTTGACCATGTTTGCCCTTTTGAGCTTTTGTTTGTATTTTTCTAGTTTGGTTACGTAAATCTTCCATTTATAATGATTGTTTGCTTATTTTGATTCAAGCAAAGGGTTTATAGTTATCCCTACTCTTGTGGGTTTTTGGGATACTTCTGAGGATTAAATCTCTTTGGGGACTGCAAAGTCTGAGGGTGGTCACTTGAGTTATGATTAACCTCATGTTATGGTTCAGCCAGATTTATTGCCCTGTGTTTCATATATTTCTGGCAAATGTAATGTTTTATCTTATTTATTAGGTTTTTGTATTTGTTTGTTTATGTTTATAATCAATAATTTCATGTAAAATGCTGTTCTTTGATTTTACTTTCTTAAATCTATACATATTAATAAAAGGCAAAGCCCTCACTGACTCACTGACTGACTGACTGACTGACTGACTGACTCACTCATCACTAATTCTCGAACTTCCCGTGTAGGTGGAAGGCTGAAATTTGGCAGGCTCATTCCTTACAGCTTACTTACAAAAGTTAGGCAGGTTTCATTTTGAAATTCTATGCGTAATGGTCATAACTGGAACCTGTTTTTTGTCCATATACTCTAATGGAGGAGGCAGAGTCACGTATCGCGTCATCACGCCTCCTACGTAATCACGTGAACTAAAAACAAGGAAGAGATTTACAGCACGAGTCAAACGCGGGAACGAAGGTAAATGACGTTAATTTTTGAGTGTCTTTTAATACTGTGTAAGCATACATATTAACACGTGCAATTAAACGTGTGCATTTACGGGGTGATTTCTCAGGCTTAAAAGCTCGCCTTTTATTAAAAAGGTAAATGCAAACTGTTTTCATTCTGAAGGGCACAAACCACGTTAGATTTCAGACGTTAAACGCGCAAAAATGTCGGTACACTAGATAAATAAGCGCAACATATTATCAGTTGTATTGTATGCTTACAATACATATAGAAATGTGTTAATCGTTAACTAATATTATGGGATGGTGTTTTTCGACTCGCGCCTTGATTTAAACGATTGCATTTCTTGGTGGGTTTGCGTAGCTTATTGTCAATATCTTTACACCTCTTTTTAAGACTTAATTTAAAAAGGTTTTTTTTTCTTCTTAATTAAAATTTAAAAGCAATACTTCACCGCTGCGAAGCCCCTCTAGCGCTGACGTCCGAGGTTCGATTACCTTAAGCGAGTGCAGTGAGTGTGTACGCCTGATGAGCCAAGAATAAGGGGGAAAGACGTGTCGCGTACTCTTTGCATTATTTGACAGTAAACTATTTTCAACCATTCTATGATCTGCTTCTCACAACTGAAGGCACCGTGGTTGATGTTACCTCACTTGCTGGCCAACCATAAGCGTTATCTGGTAGGTAACCAGCCACTCACTTCACTCCCTTACGGGAATCGAACCTCGGAGGTTTTCTTTTCTTCTTAATTAAAATTTAAAAGCAATACTTCACCGCTGCGAAGCCCCTCTAGCGCTGACGTCCGAGGTTCGATTACAGTAAGCGAGTGCAGTGAGTGTGTACGCCTGATGAGCCAAGAATAAGGGGGAAAAGACGTGTCGCGTACTCTTTGCATTATTTGACAGTAAACTATTTTCAACCATTCTATGATCTGCTTCTCACAACTGAAGGCACCGTGGCTGATGTTACCTCACTTTCTGGCCAACCATAAGCGTTACTTGGTAGGTAACCAGTCACTCACTTCATTCCCTTACGGGAATCGAACCTCGGACATCAGCGCTACAGGCGAAGCCCCTAAAATTGCGCCACGGCGTGTGGTTCGTTTATTTGACAACATGTAGATCGGGGTAATTACATTCACGGCATTCGTAGTCTGATTCACAATCTGATTGTATGGGTGGTTACCTACCAGGTAACGCTTATAGTTGGCCAGCAAGTCAGCTCGAAGTGATCACTTGAGTGAAGGCAGCTTCACAAAAAAACAGATCCTTAACAAACTGTTATTAGTATATTTTCCCTCAATTTAAAAAGGTTTTCTTTTCTTCTTAATAAAAATTTAAAAGCGGTACTTCGCCGGTGCGAAGCGCGTGGATTTGACCGACTGACACATACAGACATATTCATGAGTGCAGGTACTTCGGAAAGAAAGCACCGTGTAAACCTAAAGTTTAAATTAAGTTCATAGACCTACAAAAGGTTGCCATTCATTTGAGGCAAGATTGCTTTTCTTCTGTACAACTATACGTTGCATTCTCAAGAGTGTGCTTGCACGGCTTCGGATATAGATATATATATATATGTATGTATGTCTATATATAAATATGTAAGCTTATAAGTACTGCCTTACTTCTCTTTAAGAAAGGAAGATGTAATGATACTTGATTTAAACGATTCCATGTCTTCCTGGGTTTGCTTAGCTTATTGTCAATATCTTTACACCTTTTTTTTAAGACTTATTGACTGAAACGGGCTTTCACGAAAAAAGTTAGGGCTTTGCTACAGGATACACCCTCCACAAGTTAAGCAAGTAAAAATAAAATATATATTTCTGTTTTATTTAAACCTTTTAAGTTCGTATGCATAGCCCCATTTGGCTGTTTTATTTTTTTTTTTCTTTCTTCAGTAATATTTAATCTCCTTAAAGAAAAAGAACATATCCATTTTACTTTTTTTGTATCTCTTTAGTAATATTTTAGTGTAAAAGGATAACCAGTATTTAAACCTTTTATGTTACTTTATAAATTTATTTTACACAATGTTGAAAAATTACTAAGAAAGCTACATATTTTGGCAGCTGCTACTTTAATTTTCAATGAAATGAAAAAACCTCTCCAAGAGAAAACGTCAATGAAGAAGAAACAGTTT
>NC_041396.2:164504774-164559774 GCF_900747795.2 Erpetoichthys calabaricus | reverse complement strand
CCTGGCACTCACTCCCTTATCACCATAAGGTGTCTGAAGGTACAGCGCGCATCCTGGCCAAGTCAGGCGTCAGAATAGCACACAAACCCACGAACAATCTGCGCACGGTCCTGTTTAATGCTAAAAACAAGAAATCGATAGCAGAAACACGAAACTCAGTTTATAGCATTCCATGCAGTTCTTGCTCAACGGTATACATAGGACAAACTTCAAAAAGAATCGCAACACTTATACAGGAACATCGCAATGCCGTCAGAAGAAAGGACTCACTTTCATTGATCTACACGCATACTAAATCAACAGGACATACATTTAACTGGGACAATGTACAAGTAAAATTTAAGGCCAGCACTAAAAGTGCCAGAGAGCTGGCCAAATCTTGGCTATCAAATGATAACACCATCAACATACACTTGGACATAAATCCAGCATATGCTAACTTAAGAAGAACATGTTCATAATAAATAAACTGTACACCCAATACCCCCCCCCCCATCACACTGACTTAGCCCCCCCCCCCCCCCATCCCATCCACGTAATGTTTTGCTATATATTGCCTTTGATTCTTGTAAGTCTAAGCATTATCCTCTGATGAAGACCCCTGGCAGGGGTTGGAAACTCAGGAATAAAATCTACTTTATGATACGTGATTAATTTTTTCTCCCTTTGTGGATCTCCAGCTGCAAATATATATATATATATATATATATATATATATATAGTGGAAAGCCTGCGGTGGGTTGGCACCCTGCCCAGGATTGGTTCCCTGCCTTGTGCCCTGTGTTGGCTGGGATTGGCTCCAGCAGACCCCCGTGACCCTGTGTTCGGATTCAGCGGGTTGGAAAATGGATGGATGGATGGATATAGTGGAAAGCATACCCCCGGACACAGACAGACAGACACCAGAATGTCCAAAACCACAGTCTTTTATTTTCTGTACAGTGTAGCAGATGTAGCGTTTGACCACCTCTCGAACCCTCAGGTACCACTCTTGAGACCAGGTGAAAGTACAACTAATATTTTATTTTTCTATTGTACAGTGCACCAAGCACTACCCACACCACACTACTCATATACAATAAACTCTCTCAAATAACCAATCCTCCACTCCCAGACACTTCGCCCTCCTACCTCCCAGCTCAGCTCAGTGTTCTGGGCTTTGCTTAGTCCTTTTATAGCTCCTGACCCGGAAGTGGTTCCAAGCACAACCCACAAGTCCATTTCCTTCCGGGTCAGGGCAAACAGTCCTCTTCTTCATCCCGGGAGCACGTCGCTTCCCCCAGTCACGTGACTGACACGCACTCCCGGGTTATAGGGTATGCAAGAGCCCACTAGCCCCCCTACAGCGACTCCTGGCGGCCCCCAAGGTATCCAGCAGGGCTGAGTCACAACACTACAAAGTCCATGAGGCCCTGCTGGAACTCGGGGCACCAATATGCTGTCCGGAGGACTCCTCCTAGCGGCCTGGGGGTGAGGGCCGGACTGGAAAGCCGGCAATCCTCCACAGTTCCCCCCTCTCAGCGAAGCCAACTGGGGCGGAGCGTTGATCCCCGCGAGGGACGTTCTCCTCCAAGAGGACACGTCGTCCGGACCCTGGCGACGATGTCGAGACCCCCCAGCGAACCTTGGGGGAACAGTGTATCGGTTATCCCACCGCTCCCCTGTCCTCCGGGGACAACTTCGCCATAGGTGGCCCGGTTGACAGCAGTTGTAACACCGCCGCCGTCCTCCTGGTCGCCTCTCTTCTTGGGACCTAAAACACCTTGGAAATTCCGTCAGGGTTAGCTCCGCCCTGTCCTCCGCCAAGGAGGGAATTATAGCCGCTCTGCTGCTCTCTGCCCTTTTCTTTATTTTGTTAGGAGACCCTCGTTTTAATTCGGGGATCTCCTGCTTTCTCTGGGGCTTGTGTACGGCGTGAGGCTCTCTATGGAAAAGAGAGAGCCTCTTTGCTGTTTGCACGCCCGTTGTCCTGTGTATTATTGGAGGCGGCGTCATTAGTACCACATCGCTCCGGGTAACAGCACTATCCAGCCGCCCCGGTTCGATTGGCACTTCCTCCGCCCCTCCAGTAACCAATGGCAACCCCTTTTCCACGCGGGTCGGGCTCTTAAGGTCCGCATTAGTCCAGAGCGGCGTCTGATACCGCTGCTCCGGTTCTAACGGACAATTGCCCGACCACTCCGTCATTGTGCCACACTCCAATGTCGGGTTCACAGCGCTTTGGCAACCGCTACTTTTTAAACGCGGTGCCGGTTCACACTGTGTCCCCTTATTTTATACGGTACAGAGGGCACCTACCTGCACCGCCGCATTAATCGAGGCCGGGGCTTCATGGCCTAAGCGCCGAAGGTACTCTTCCAGTCTTATCAACGGCGCTTTGACTGTAGCCCCCAGCTCCTCCACTCGCTTCCTCAACTCCTGTAGTCCCTGGAAGACAATATTTAGGGGCTCGAGATATTTGTCGAGCTCCCCTAAGTTTATAAAGTTATTTGTCTCGGCCGGCAGTAAGGCTACTTCCTTATTATGATCACCTGCCGACCGGGAACCAATGAGCACGTCCGCTCCTGGCACGTGCTCTGCTGGGGTTCGCAAGGGCTCCTGGGATTTGGAGTCTTTAGAGGAACGGGTAGCCTCCCGCGGCTGGCTGCGGTCTGCCTTTTTAACTTTGCCTGCAGACACTACAGTCACTTCCCGCCCCTCTTTCTTTTTATTTAGTGTTGGCGCTGCTTCGCTCGCCGCCCCCTTCCCCTTCAGGGAGCGCAAACGCGTCGGGGAATTATTGACCTCACCGACGGCTCCAAACTGACCTTCTTCCTGGTCACCGGCACGCGAGGTCACGTGGATACATCCCACGAATGGGTTGGCCGCTTCCGTCCGACTTCCAGCCCGACTTGCCTTCTGGGTATCGCGGCCATCTTGCCACAGTACGAGGCAGGTATCCGATCCAGCGGTTGTTTTCCGAAGGCAGGCCTCTGCAAAATAGGAATAAAATATCCCCTGCCCATCGGGCGTTGCCCCGGCACATACCTCCGGACTTTTCCGCGGTGTCCCCAATTCATTCAGGGCTGTTGATGCAGCCGATTGCTGGCAGCCTACTTGCAATTGTGCCCTTCGGACTTGCTCAGCCTTTATCGGCTGCCGGTCCCCCTCACACCCAGTCAGGTAAGTCCAGGACAGCTCGGCGTCGGTCGCGGTCTTCACCCAGTTGGTGTTGGCCTTCTTTTTGCCAGACCTTTTCCCCATTGCAACTGTCTGTGTGTCACGGCTCACAATAGCAGCGTTCTTCTTCGCGGGTGGAGTTTTCACCTCCGCGGTTACTAGAGGGACCTTCTTAGGGTTCTCTGCCACAACAAATTTACTTTTAAATGCAGATCCTCTGCCTCCAGACGGCCAGAGTATCCTGCCAACTACGCCAGTGTAGCAGATATAGCGTTTGTCCACCTCTCGAACCCTCAGGTACCACTCTTGAGACCAGGTGAAAGTACAACTAATATTTTATTTTTCTATTGTACAGTGCACCAAGCACTACCCACACCACACTACTCATATACAATAAACTCTCTCAAATAACCAATCCTCCACTCCCAGACACTTCGCCCTCCTACCTCCCAGCTCAGCTCAGTGTTCTGGGCTTTGCTTAGTCCTTTTATAGCTCCTGACCCGGAAGTGGTTCCAAGCACAACCCACAAGTCCATTTCCTTCCGGGTCAGGGCAAACAGTCCTCTTCTTCATCCCGGGAGCACGTCGCTTCCCCCAGTCACGTAACTGACACGCACTCCCGGGTTATAGGGCATGCAAGAGCCCACTAGCCCCCCTACAGCGACTCCTGGCGGCCCCCAAGGTATCCAGCAGGGCTGAGTCACAACACTACAAAGTCCATGAGGCCCTGCTGGAACTCGGGGCACCAATATGCTGTCCGGAGGACTCCTCCTAGCGGCCTGGGGGTGAGGGCCGGACTGGAAAGCCAGCAATCCTCCACAACAGCACCACAATGCCTTATCCCAACAACTCTTTTTCTTTCTTGGCCCTCCACTCCCCTCCTCACAGGCTCCGTCTCCTTCCTCCCATCTCCGGTTCATCTACTGGAGGGGGGTGGCCCCTGTTATAATAACCCGGATGAGCTCCAGGTGCTCCGTCTGACGACACTTCCACCCTTCTGATGAAGCACTCTGGGTATCCCTGGGATTTCTTCCGGCAGCACTTCCGCCACATCCAGGGTTCCATAACTGTCCGGGCACCCCCTGGCAGTGGCAACGTCCCCCCATAGGGATGAGCTTCCCAGCTCCGTTCTAGTGGCCCCCAAGCAGACCCGTGCGGCTGCCCTCTCGTGGCCCAGGGGAGGTATCAACCCTCTCGTGGACCGTCCAGGCGTCCCGGCTGGGTAGGGTCCCCAGCCATCTGGCACAATATATAGATATATTTTACGTCGTGGATTTGTATTCTTGTATCTGTCATTGTGTTGTATTTAATATATTCCTACACTTACTTTACATATCTGCTTTTGTTTGCTATTATTTGTCAGAGGTACGGCTTGGTATAGGTAGGTTTTCTCAGTAATTCATCCAGGCCACAGGTCCTGGCAGTGTGGCTGCCGGCTGGGTAAGGGGTTGGCCGTTACACATTTGTCTACAGTGTATTAGTAAAAAATAAAAGTGCTTACAAGATTCTTTAGGTAAACAAATTAAGAAAGGTTTAAATAAATCAAAAACAGACATTGTTACATATATATATACACAGAGAGTATATTTATTAAATTCTGCCTTAAAGGTTCACATTCTATTGTAGTATGTAGGCCAGTTTTTAATTTTTCAATCTCAAGTAGTTAATAAAAAAAAAAGGAATTGTCCCAGTAATTATGTAACACTATATTTTCTGCAATCTGAAAAAAGGGAATTACATCTGCCTTTATCAATGAAAATTAAAAGTGATTGCAGGATGCCTAAAGAAAATATTAACACTAGAATTACCAGAGTCTAAGAAAAAACTCGTAGATCCGGCCCACCTTAAATCGCTTCTTAAATCCGTTCACACCTCTCCGCCAGCGTCTTTTGTCCTCTAAATGTGCTGATAAAAGACAAGCTGCCAGCAGCCGGCTATTCCATCCCCCCTCCGACTTAGAACGTGAACGCACTTTTCCCAGCTCATGCCTTGATTGATTGTCTGGGAGTGAACTGGAGTTTTAGAGTTGAAATAATACGACCGTTATTTGGAACACACGCATTCCATGTGTGTACCGTTTCTACAGTAATCTGTGTAAACACATTGTTAAAACAGAAACTTTTTCATATTTTAGTAATAAATGTTACAAAATGTAGGCATAAACTATAGAATGTGTAAAGCCAGCGTGCCTAAGATCAAATAAACACTTTCACAAAAGCTTCACACACCATACAACAGCTTCCGTGGCGTAGCGCACTAAGATTTGCCTCTCAGAGCAAGTAGCTTTTCTCTGCCTCACAAACATGAGTTAAATTCCCCGCTGGGGATAAAGTGTTACTTCTTTTTTTTCTTTTTAACCTCAAACGGACATAAAATTTGTAAATTGGTATGCACTGTCAGTTAATGAGATTGTTATATTTTCATGTGGGATGCTCCTTTTAAAATATTTTTTTAACAATTGAGACTGCAATTAACATGAACAACTGTCCTTAACTTATTTTTTTCAAGATCCATAACACACAGACAGACAGAGCACTGCGTAATACAGAGACAGACAGGCAGAGATATACAAATAAACAGGGAAGGCACATGTACTGAAAGAAAAAAAAAATCAACATGTGCGTTTTTCCTGCAGCACTGAATAAGCTCATGCGCTCTAACATCACCCCTCCCCCGATCTGACTCTCTAAGTAACAGCGCAAGTACAGACACAAATCAAGTGCATGTGTGTACTGTATAATATTAACAAAAAGAGCAGCTTACTACTGAAAACGGCAAATATAGGAGTGAGTGGGGATTGAAGCAGGACTCTTGATTACGCTTGGTTTGCGTCTGTACTTGTGCTGTTACTTAGAGAGCCAGATCGGGGGGAGGGGTGATGTTTGAGCGCATGAGCTTATTCAGTGCTGCAGGAACAACGCACATGTTGATTTTTTTTTTCTTTCAGTACATGTGCCTTCCCTGTTTATTTGTGTATCTCTGCCTGTCTGTCTCTGTATTACGCAGTGCTCTGTCTGTCTGTGTGTTATGGATCTTGAAAAAAATAAGTTATAAGGACAGTTGTTCATGTTAATTGCAGTCTCAATTGTTAAAAAAATATTTTAAAAGGAGCATCCCACATGAAAATATAACGATCTCATTAACTGACAGTGCATACCAATTTACAAATTTTATGTCCGTTTGAGGTTAAAAAGAAAAAAAAAGAAGTAACACTTTATCCCCAGCGGGGAATTGAACTCATATTTGTGAGGCAGAGAAAAGCTACTCACTCTAAGAGGCAAATCTTAGCGCGCTACGCCACGGAAGCTGTTGTATAGTGTGTGAAGTTTTTGTGGAAAAATTTATTTGATCTTAGGAACTCGGGCTTTACACATTCTATAGTTTATGCCTACATTTTGTAACATTTATTACTAAAATATGAAAAAGTTTCTGTTTTAACAATGTGTTTACACAGATTACTGTAGAAACGGTACACACATGGAATGCGTGTGTTCCAAATAACGATCGTATTATTTCAACTCTAAAACTCCAGTTCACTCCCAGACAATCAATCAAGGCATGAGCTGGGAAAAGTGCGTTCACGTTCTAAGTCGGAGGGGGGATGGAATAGCCGGCTGCTGGCAGCTTGTCTTTTATCAGCACATTTAGAGGACAAAAGACGCTGGCGGAGAGGTGTGAACGGATTTAAGAAGCGATTTAAGGTGGGCCGGATCTACGAGTTTTTTCGTAGACTCTGGTAATTCTAGTGTTAAACAAATGTAAGCAAATACGTATACATTGATGATGAACATTATCAGATCCTTAACTTGGATTGCACATGATATTACAGTTTGTATGTATGTCAGTGCTTATTTTGTAATGTCAAGGTTTTTGTGTGGGAGGATGAGCTGGTCAACATGTCCAGATTTCAGAACACTCTGTGTGGTAACAATGTCTTCTGATGTGGAGAAAATACTCTCCACAGAGGTGCTTGTGACAGGAATGCACAGGAAACACTTTGCTACTCTGGATAACTAAGGGTACTCATGCTCATGTTCTTTCCATCAACTGAGAGCATTTTCTTGGAGTGACAAAGGGGTTTCTTCTCTAAACCTCTTGATCTCAGCTGCAGTAGTATCCTGTGCAGATTTTGGTGCAGTATTATCTTTGGCATGGGCAAACGTAGCTCCAAGCAAGTCAGCCAGTGCACATGAGCTCCTTGGTCTTTTCATGGGTGGCTGGGGCATGGGGGGAGGTGGGTGATCAGCCTCCTGTGACTGGTCAGTCTCCTCCACCAGACTGTCTACCTCTTGTTGCTAAAAAACATCAAAGCCTCAAATCTGTCTAGTACTGGGCAGAGTGGCATCTCTGCGGTTAAAGATCTGTGCTGGTATCTGGAAGGTTGCTGGTTCAAATCCCATTACTACCAGAAGGGATCCTACTCTGTTGGGCCCTTGAAGAAGGTCCTTAACTTGATAATTGCTCAGGAGTGCTGTACAACAGCTAACCCGGCACTCTGACCTCCAAAGGTAATGAGAAATGACAATTTATCCTTAGGGATTAATAAAGTATACCAAAATCAAAATTAATTTTACAGTAAATTTACCACCACAACACATAATCTGAACCCAGATTCATCCTTGTGCGCATATCTGCTTTTGTACATAATTATCCAAGTCCACCTTTTAAAACTAAATTGTATTTTATGTAGTAAAACAAATGGCCCAATTTCATAATTTATTTACTTACATTATGTTGCTTTTGTAACCAACCACCACAGCATCAGTCATTTTGGAGTAGGTCTCATTAATCTCTGCTTCAGAGAGAAAAGGTAGATCCTTAAACCTAGGATCAAGAGCTGATGCCATGCACAGAAAAAAAAAAATTATTAATAATTAATTAATTAGTGTCTCCCTCTTATTGGCATATCTCTTTCCCAGATCTTGTGCCATTGCAGCCTTGATATCCTTCACTACTTGTGTGTCATCCAGTTTTTCCACTGTGCTCATGATAAGCTTGGCATAAAGTGGCACCATGATAGACAGAGTGGGCATGCTCTCCTCTGACATTAACAAGCATCCTTGATTGGCTTGAGTGCCTTGAGCACTTCCTCAGCACATGTGATGACAGCTTCACTCAGTGTGAGGATATCCTTTTGACTCTTTCTGACCTCTGTTGAAAGGAGTGTTGCATAGATGGCTGGTTATTGTTCTAAAAATCTTTCTTTCATGACATAAGAGCTGTTACATCTTGTGACAATGTCTGTGATTAACTGTGTTTTCATAACTGGAGTACATCTTGTTTGTGTTTTAGCTGGTGGCTGCCTATGGTGCTGCATCTGAAAAAGGTTGTAGCATGTCTAAACCTGTTGAGCAGTCATTCCACAGCTGACAATTTTATTGCTTTCTGTGAAGCAAGATTCAAGCTATGTGCAAAACATTGTACATGTGTCATGTCTGCAAGTCTAGCTGCAACATTCATATTGGATGCATTGTCTGTTACAATGACGGGTTCTTTCGCTTCATATTGCCATTTATTAACATTCTCCTTTAGTAATGCTGCAATGTTCTTTACTGTGTGGCTGTCATGCATCACTCTTGTTTGTGGTACATACAAGTCCATCTTGCACTCACCCGTTATGTGATGTGCCGTTATTGTTACGTATTATTCAGTGGCCCTTGATGTCCACGCATCACATGTCAAAGCGACTCTCTCAACTGAGTAGAGAATCTAGTACCCTCATTTTTACCTGCTCATACAACTTGGGAACAGAAATGTCAGTGATGTGTTATCGGGAGGGTATGGTGTAACGAGGCTCCATTGTATTTACCATATTTCGGAAGCCTTCAATTTCTACAACACTGAGAGGGTGCATATCTTTGCAAATAAGTATTGACTGACTTATTTTGTTTGCACAAGTTGAGGTCGATGCTAACTTCAGTGTGAACTTTATAGTGAGTTGAGAGGGATCCAGTCGTTTAATGTTTGTCGTTAGCTGTACATCAGAATGGTGTCTTGCTAAGTGTGCTTTCAGTTTAGTTGTGTTCCCTGAATATTTGATTTTGGCATGACAAATTTTGCAGACGGCATGGCTCTTGTCAATCTCCTTAGTGTCTTCTTTATTATGAAAGCCAAAATGAGCCTGCACTTCCACTTTGTATGCAGCGGGAGCTGGTCTAACTTCTCTGGATTCAGCCATCGGTTGTAACCTTACTAGTCAGCTCAGTTTGTCACTGCCCAATCCATGATGTCTGCCAGATCCGTGCGTGCCTGAATAGTGAAAACCTGCATACATTAGCCCTTATGCTACTTCCTGTCTCAGTTACTTTAGCTGAAGAGATTATAACACTGTTATCTTGCATTTGGGGGTTTATACACAACTCAAAATGAACCACTGTGTGCCTTAAATCTTTGTATGTAAACTAATAATTAAAAAAAACGATACTATGTTTTTGAGAATTGATGCAGTATCAAAAAACATAATTTTGCAATATTCAAGTGTATCAACATTTTTTACACCCCTACATACTTCAAAATTTAACATGAAGTTTAAGTTA
This sequence comes from Erpetoichthys calabaricus, assembly GCF_900747795.2. Classification (NCBI taxonomy): domain Eukaryota; kingdom Metazoa; phylum Chordata; class Cladistia; order Polypteriformes; family Polypteridae; genus Erpetoichthys; species Erpetoichthys calabaricus. Next base: position 164,550,079 of record NC_041396.2, on the reverse strand, counting down.
CAAGTTTTCATGTAAATATCTGACCACCACAATATTCCACCACTGAAGAATCTGTTGCACCATCATGACTTTATTATTATTAATTTTTTATTTAATTTTTGGAAGTCTACAATAATGTTTGAAATTAGTTCAGCATAATGAATATCATTGTCATACTTTGTGGAAATGTCCAGAGTTTTTTCCTTTTGTAGCAAAATAAGTGGTTTCATTTGTGTGAAACTGTTTTCTGTTTGCTATGTAATATGCTGAGTGTATTTTAATTGAAAGGTCATATCTTTTTGCATTACCATTCATCATTTTTTGTCTGTAAACCTTTTACCACTGCAGATTATTTGGCACATTTGCTTGCAGACAACACACCGTCACAGCTTGCTGCATATCATTTGCTGTTGGGAGTGTGCTGTTAGATTTTCACAATCGAAATTCTGTGATCTTGCCACAAAATCTGTTTTACCAGCTAAACCAGACGCCTACAGCAGTACTTGCAGATTATCACCTATTCATCAAGATTGTATAAAAGTCAACTAGTCTGGAACTTTCCTTTTTCCGCTGCCTTTTGATTCAGAATGAGCGATACACCTTTCAGTTGCAGTTGATCTGCTGTAGGATTCACCACTGCATTCTTGCGAGTTTTTGATTTCCTTTGCACCACTAAACTGTAAAAAAAGCTTTCTGTTCAGACGGGGCCTTACATTTCTTCTCATCCATTTTTTTAAACACACACACATTAATGTCACATGTGTTTGCAAGCATGTAATGCAGCACCATAATTTAGCAGAGTGGCCACATCAAAAAAAAAAAAAATGGCAGTTGCAAATCTGAATGTTTACTAGCTAGTGGTTCATTCTTGAATAAAAGCACACTTGTTTCGTTATACCTTTGCGAAAGTGTTTCTTTTATATTCCATTAACCACTTGAATGAGATCAAATCTATCTCTGCCTCTGTTGTGCACACATACACACATTTATACATGAAATCATCACTATTTGAAAATGCTATGCCATTTGAACATGTTTTTTTTTTCGATCTTGCCTGTACTCCGCGTTATGGTGCATGGTAATGTGAATGCAGACAGACTTCTTCTTTTTGGGAGCATACACCTTCAGCATGACACTGCCAGATCTAAACACTACCTCAGTGAATTACTTGTGTACTAAAGTGACTTTAGCTGCAGGTGGAAGTCCCTTTTTACTTTATGGTGCCAAGCAGAACATACACCGTCAGCATGACACTGCCAGATCTAAACACTAGCATGGTAAATTACATACGTACTAAAGTGTCTTTAGCTGGAGGTGGAAGTCCCATTTTACTTTATGGTGCCAAGCAGAGTTACGTTGCGGTACAGAAGTCTATTAGCCAGTGAAAGTGCTGTGAAGAAGCTGTCTGTTGTTATGGTCCTGCCTTTGTCCAATTTGATAGTGGTTGTAAGAGCCATTTCCTAGTTACATAAGATTCATAAATATTTTACTAGAAGACAATGCATAATCTATGGGAGGTTCCTATAACTCCCATAAGTGGAATTGAATTGGTATATTCTTACCATTTTCTAACAGCTCTGACTAAACTTTATTCTCAGTTAGTGACCAGCCTTGCCATGTGTAAGATGTAGAGGGCACATGGTTTTAAACCGTGCCTAAGGGCCTACGGGCCTTCTGAGTGTGTGAAGTAATTTGTAAGATATCGTGCTTATTTAAGTGCGGAACCGTATGCTTATAGTGTACAGAAGAAGAAGCTAAGAATCTTTAAGTATAGAAGAAGAAGTAAAGGACTTTTAAGTACAGAAATAACTAAAGTTTCTCAAGAAAAGCTAAGTTTAGAGAAAATACATTTTTCCTTTTTTTGCCTTTTATTCTACATGTGTAACTACTTTCTTCTTTATTCTTGTGTGGATTATTTGCTTTTAACTTTCACTAAATATTTTTAAAACAAACTTTTGGACTGAGAGATTTCTTTCGGCACGCGTTTTACCGTGCTTGAACTCGCCTTATACTTCGGCGGCTACAGTGGTCACGGGACATCATATCTTTGATTGCCAGTACAACAAATAGTTCTGAGCAGGCATCAGCCAAAGCGCTGCTCTTGTGAAAAGAATGGAGATAAATGCCATCAACTCAGTGAGGGAGAAGCAAGTTCGTTGTACTACGTGAACATCACTGAGAGAATAAAACTGAGTAATAAAAAAACAATCACATTTACAAGTAGCCAAAATGTACACCTGGTGTTACAGACTCAAATCAAATGTATGTTTTTATTATATTATAGTGTCACAAGAATGAGTCTTAGACATCATGAACGTTTGTGGCAGCCACCCTTATATTGTTCAAGGGCTGCAAAAATTAGGTTTAAATTGAACAGAGATGTTCACAGATGTCCAAAACAGAACTGAAGTTATTGAGAGAAGATGGTGGCTTTAAAGGCCAGTCAAAGAAATGACGTCAGCTGAGCGGAACCGGAAATGATGTCGTCAGGACAGGACGTGACATCATCATCAGGGGCAGGGCCAGAAGTGACATCATCAATGGTGCTGGAACCGGAAGTGACGTCAAGAGATTGAGAGAGACAGTCAGCGCACCCCACCACCCCCTGGTCTGGCGTGGAATTGCTATCATTTAGTCACGTGTGTGACAATAGTAATCTATACTAATAAAAGGCAAAGCCCTCACTGACTCACTCACTCACTCACTCACTCATCACTAAGTCTCCAACTTCCCTTGTAGGTAGAAGGCTGAAATTTGGCAGGCTCATTCCTTACAGCATACTTACAAAAGTTAGGCAGGTTTCATTTCGAAATTCTACGCGTAATGGTCATAACTGGAACCTGTTTTTTGTCCATATACTCTAATGGAGGAGGCGGAGTCACGTATCGCATCATCACGCCTCCTACGTAATCACGTGAACTGAAAACAAGGAAGAGATTTACAGCACGAGTCAAACGCGGGAACGAAGGTAAATGACGTTAATTGTTGAGTGTCTTTTAATACTGTGTAAGCATACATATTAACACGTGCAATTAAACGTGTGCATTTACGAGGTGATTTCTCAGGCTTAAAAGCTCGCCTTTTATCAAACGCGGGAACAAAGGTAAATAACGTTAATTGTTGAGTGTCTTTTAATACTGTGTAAGTATACATATTAACACATGTGCAATTAAACGTGTGCATTTACGGGGTGATTTCTCAGGCTTAAAAGCTCGCCTTTTATTAAAAAGGTAAATGCAAACTGTTTTCATTCTGAAGGGCACAAACCACGTTAGATTTCATGCTCAAGAGTAAGCTCAGCACACAGCTTGGTCATATTACAACCGGAGGGGCGAACTGAGAACGTGGTATACAAAGAGATCCTTAACAAATAATTATTGATTCGTTTTCCCTCAGTTTAAAAAGGTTTACTTTTCTTCTTAATAAAAATTTTAAAGCAGTACTTCGCCGCTACGAAGCGCGGGTATTTTGATATATATATATATATGTGTAGATATATATATGTCTATGTATGTATATATTTATGTCTAGATATATGTAGATATGTATATATATGTGTATATATATGTAGATATGTATATATATGTGTATATATATGTAGATATGTATATATATATATGTGTATATATATGTAGATATGTATATATATATATGTAGATATATATATATATGTAGATATATATATATATATATATATATGTGTGTATGTATGTATGTGTGTATATGTATGTGTATATATATTGATATGTGTATATATATATATATATATATATATATGTGTGTGTGGATATATATATATATATATATATGTGTGTGTGTGGATATATATATATATATATATATGTGTGTGTGTGGATATATATATATATATATATATATATATATATATGTGTGTGTGTGTGTGGATATATATATATATATATATATATATATATATATATATATATATATATGTGTGTGTGTGGATATATATATATATATATATGTGTGTGTGTGTGTGGATATATATATATATATATATATATATATATATATATGTGTGTGTGGATATATATATATATATATATATATATATTATATATATATATATATACACACACACACATATATATATATATATATATATATATATATATATATATATATCCACACACACACATATATATATATATCCACACACACACATATATATGTGTGTGTGTGGATATATATATATATATGTGTGTGTGGATATATATATATATATACTAGCAAAATACCCGCGCTTCGCAGCGGAGAAGTAGTGTGTTAAAGAGGTTATGAAAAAAAAAAGGAAACATTTTAAAAATAACGTAACATGATTGTCAATGTAATTGTGTTGTCATTGTTATGAGTGTTGCTGTGTTTTATATATATATAAAATACACACACACACATATAAACATATATATACATATACATATACACATATATATATACATATCTACATATATATATACACATATATACACACACACACGCTTTATGGGTGATGATTGTTTTACTCTTTTTATCTTTATTTTATTTTATTGTAGAATCAACTCCTATCTGCGCACAGCAGGGCAGCCGTGGGCGGATGCGTATGGTGTATTCACTCCATGTTATCGTGCATTGCGCTGTCAGTGGTATTTTGATAAAAGAATTTGAACAACATATAAGAAGCGTATAAATTATTAAACAGTAAAACATTAACATTTAAGAAGTAAAGTTACATTAAGTACTACTGCAGTGCCTTCGGGTATACCTCATTTTTTGTTTGCCCATTACATGCTTAAATGTATACATTTTTTGGTGCACCTACCGGAGAACACGCGACATATAACCGAGCGTGGGAGAAGCATGGATTTTAAACACGCGTTGAGTTCATCTGCTGGTCTCCCTCGTGGAATAACTGGTAATGTTTGACTAAAATCTACAGCGAGTAAAACGACATTACCTCCTATTTTTTTTTTTTACGATCTCTGAGATCTTGCTTTTTTCGGTTCAAGGCTTCATAAGCTCTTTTATGTTGTATGGTGTACTTATCCCAAACCATCATCTTTGAATGTTGCAAGACTTTCGCCTTGTATGTAGATCGGGGTAATTACATTCATTGCATTCCTAGTCTGAATCACAATCTGATTGTATGGGTGGTTACCTGGCACTGTAGGGTTGCCACCCGTCCTTTAAAATACGGAATCGTGCCGCGTTTGAGAATGAAATTTCGCGTCCCGTTTTGAATCAATACTGGACGGGATTTCTCCCGTATTTTTTTTATCATTATTTTTTTAAAGCAGCGTCTCATGCAAATCATCCCACACGCATTTTATGAAGATGCCTCCTTTCCTACTTTTGATTGGGTAATACTTGATGTCATCGTTATTTTGATTGGTGTTTTTAACTGTCCAGTGAAGAGGGCATGTCTTTTAAGTAGAGTCTGCAAAGTGTTGGCACTGAGATGTGGCGTCAGCGCCATAGTTGAAGCCCCTAACGTTGCGGTCAGCAAGTCGGCTAACATCCGCCATGTGCCGTCTTTCAGTTGCGAGAAGCAGATCATAGAATGGTTGAAACTGTTGCCCCTAACGTTGCGCCACGGCGTGTGGTTCGTTTATACCTCGTGTCTTCTCATTAAACTTTTATCTCGCGAATATGTTATTGCAATCCGCAGCGGGAGCGTTTCTATAAACTTAATTTAAACTTACGTTTTACACCGTGCTTTGTTTCCCTTATGAACATGCTTGTATGCTTAACTCGGTCCGTTCTCAATTGTTTAATTAATTTTTTGCTCTTCGCTGTTTGCGGCTGTTCCTCCATTTCCCCCTACTTCGTTGTTTTATCTCGCGAATCTGTTATTGCAATCCTTAACGGGAGCGTTTCAATAAACTGATTGAAAATAGTTTTGCATTTACCTTTTTAGTAAAAGGCGAGCTTTTAAGCCTGAGAAATCACCCCGTAAATGCACACGTTTAATTGGACATGTGTTAATATGTATGGTTACACAGTATTAAAAGACAGTGAACAACGTCAGTTACCTTTGTTCCCGCGTTTGATAAAAGGTGAGCTTTTAAGCCTGAGAAATCACCCCGTAAATGCACACGTTTAATTGCACATGTGTTAATATGTATGCTTACACAGTATTAAAAGACAGTCAAAAATTAACGTCATTTACCTTCGTTCCCGCGTGCGACTCGTGCTGTAAATCTCTTCCTTGTTTTTAGTTCACGTGATTACGTAGGAGGCGTGATGACGCGATACGTGACTCCGCCTCCTCCATTACAGTGTATGGACAAAAAATATGTTCCAGTTATGACCATTACGCTTTGAATTTCGAAATGAAACCTGCCTAACTTTTGTAAGTAAGCTGTAAGGAATGAGCCTGCCAAATTTCAGCCTTCCACCTACACGGGAAGTTGGAGAATTAGTGATGAGTGAGTCAGTCAGTCAGTGAGTGAGTGAGTGAGTGAGTGAGTGAGTGAGTCAGTGAGGGCTTAGTATAGATATATGTGTGTGGATATATATATATATATATATATGTGTGTGGATATATATATATATATGTGGATATATATATATATATATTGTGGATATATATATATATATATATATATGTGGATATATATATATATATATATATATGTGGATATATATATATATATATATATATATGTATATATATATAATATATATGTGGATATATATATATAATATATATATGTGGATATATATATATATGTGGATATATATATATATATATATGTGGATATATATATATATATATATGTGGATATATATATATATATATATATGTGGATATATATATATATATATGTGGATATATATATATATATATATATATATATATATATATATATATATATATATATATATATATATATATATATATGTGGATATATATATATATATGTGGATATATATATATATATGTATATATATATATGTGGATATATATATATATATGTGGATATATATATATATATGTATATATATATATGTGGATATATATATATATGTGGATATATATATATATATGTATATATATATATGTGGATATATATATATATATGTGTGTGGATATATATATATATATGTGTGTGTGGATATATATATATATATATATGTGTGTGGATATATACATATATATATGTGTGTGGATATATATATATATATATATATATATGTGGATATATATATATATATATATATATATATGTGGATATATATATATATATATATATATATATGTGGATATATATATATATTATATATATATATATGTGGATATATATATATATATATATATATATATGTGGATATATATATATATATATATATATATATATATGTGGATATATATATATATATATATATATATATATATATGTGGATATATATATATATATATATATGTGTGTGTGTGTGGATATATACATATATATATATATATATATATATATATATATATATATATATATATATATATATATGTGTGTGGATATATATATATATATATATATATGTGTGTGGATATATATATATATATATATATGTGTGTGGATATATATATATATATATGTGTGTGGATATATATATATATATATATATGTGTGTGTGGATATATATATATATATATATATATACAGTGGTGTGAAAAACTATTTGCCCCCTTCCTGATTTCTTATTCTTTTGCATGTTTGTCACACAAAATGTTTCTGATCATCAAACACATTTAACCATTAGTCAAATATAACACAAGTAAACACAAAATGCAGTTTTTAAATGATGGCGTTTATTATTTAGGGAGAAAAAAAATCCAAACCTACATGGCCCCTGTGTGAAAAAGTAATTGCCCCCTTGTTAAAAAATAACCTAACTGTGGTGTATCACACCTGAGTTCAATTTCCGTAGCCACCCCCAGGCCTGATTACTGCCACACCTGTTTCAATCAAGAAATCACTTAAATAGGAGCTGCCTGACACAGAGAAGTAGACCAAAAGCACCTCAAAAGCTAGACATCATGCCAAGATCCAAAGAAATTCAGGAACAAATGAGAACAGAAGTAATTGAGATCTATCAGTCTGGTAAAGGTTATAAAGCCATTTCTAAAGCTTTGGGACTCCAGCGAACCACAGTGAGAGCCATTATCCACAAATGGCAAAAACATGGAACAGTGGTGAACCTTCCCAGGAGTGGCCGGCCGACCAAAATTACCCCAAGAGCGCAGAGACGACTCATCCGAGAGGTCACAAAAGACCCCAGGACAACGTCTAAAGAACTGCAGGCCTCACTTGCCTCAATTAAGGTCAGTGTTCACGACTCCACCATAAGAAAGAGACTGGGCAAAAAACGGCCTGCATGGCAGATTTCCAAGACGCAAACCACTGTTAAGCAAAAAGAACATTAGGGCTCGTCTCAATTTTGCTAAGAAACATCTCAATGATTGCCAAGACTTTTGGGAAAATACCTTGTGGACTGATGAGTCAAAAGTTGAACTTTTTGGAAGGCAAATGTCCCGTTACATCTGGCGTAAAAGGAACACAGCATTTCAGAAAAAGAACATCATACCAACAGTAAAATATGGTGGTGGTAGTGTGATGGTCTGGGGTTGTTTTGCTGCTTCAGGACCTGGAAGGCTTGCTTTGATAGATGGAACCATGAATTCTACTGTCTACCAAAAAATCCTGAAGGAGAATGTCCGGCCATCTGTTCGTCAACTCAAGCTGAAGCGATCTTGGGTGCTGCAACAGGACAATGACCCAAAACACACCAGCAAATCCACCTCTGAATGGCTGAAGAAAAACAAAATGAAGACTTTGGAGTGGCCTAGTCAAAGTCCTGACCTGAATCCAATTGAGATGCTATGGCATGACCTTAAAAAGGCGGTTCATGCTAGAAAACCCTCAAATAAAGCTGAATTACAACAATTTTGCAAAGATGAGTGGGCCAAAATTCCTCCAGAGCGCTGTAAAAGACTCATTGCAAGTTATCGCAAACGCTTGATTGCAGTTATTGCTGCTAAGGGTGGCCCAACCAGTTATTAGGTTCAGGGGGCAATTACTTTTTCACACAGGGGCCATGTAGGTTTGGATTTTTTTTTTCTCCCTAAATAATCAAAACCACCATTTACAAACTGCATTTTGTGTTTACTTGTGTTATATTTGACTAATGGTTAAATGTGTTTGATGATCAGAAACATTTTGTGTGACAAACATGCAAAAGAATAAGAAATCAGGAAGGGGGCAAATAGTTTTTCACACTACTGTATATATATATATATATATATATATATATATGTGTGGATATATATATATATATATATATATATATATATATATATATATAAATATGTGGATGTGTATATGTATATATATATATGTATATATGTGTATATGTATATATATATATGTATATATGTGTATATGTAGATATGTATATATATGTTTATGTGTGTGTGTGTGTATATTATATATATATATATGACAGCAACACTCAACAATGACAACACAATTACATATATATATGTAGATATGTATATATATATGTGTCAATGTATGTATGTATGTATGTATGTATGTCTAGATATATATATGTAGATATGTGTATATATGTAGATATGTAAATATATATGTATATATATGTGTCTGTGTGTATATATATATATGTGTGTGTGTGTGTATGTATGTATGTATGTATGTGTGTATATATATGTGTGTGTGTGTGTGTGTGTGTGTATGTGTGTATATATATGTATGTGTATGTATGTATGTGTATATATATGTTGATATGTGTATATATATATATGTATATATATGTGGATGTGTATATATATACTGTATGTAGATATGTGTATATGTAGATATGTGTGTATGTAGATATGTATATATACAGTATGTATATATGTTTGTGTGTGTGTGTGTGTGTGTATATATTATATATATAAAAGACAGCAACACTCATAACAATGACAACACAATTACATTGACAATCATGTTACGTTATTTTTAAAATGTTTCCTTTTCTTTTTCATAACCTCTTTAACACACTACTTCTCCGCTGTGAAGCGCGGGTATTTTGCTAGTAATAATAATAATAGCAGCACACTACTCAAAACGCGGAGCGTCAGGTCTTGAACCCGGTACCTTTGAGTTATAAGGCAGCAGTTTTTACCTTTGTACCATTCAAGAATGCACATCAACTTCCTGTCAATTGACATTTGAGCTTGGGTTTTTAACTCATTGACAGCAACATGTAAATCGAATGTTTTTTTTTTCTTTGATTATATCTCTTATATATATTTCTCTTCTGGTTCGTCCTGCTTCCACCTCAAAATCGGTCCCGCCCACCCGCAGCCAACACGGCATTTCTCAATTCCTATTGGTCCTCTTCCAAACCCTTCCCCACGATGCCTGCGGCGCCTCTTCAAAATCGTCCTGCTTCCACCTCGAAGCCGGTCCCACCCACACACAGCCAACATGGCATTTCACTACCTGCATCTCCTCTTCAAAACCGGTCCCGCCCACACGCACACGACACGGCATTTCTCGATTCCTATTTGTTCTTTTCCAAACCCTTCCCCACGGTGCCTGCAGCCTCCCATACACCTTGCTATTTTCGTTATACTGCGATGGTTGTTTCCTAAGCCTTTGTTATAAAATGAACAACAGTATCTTCTCTGTCGACGGGTTTTTGTACAGTGTCATCTCTATTCCGCGATCCGGCAACTGCCTGTTCCTATCAGTGGGTTATTTTTTGACACAAACGGTTGAGGAAGGCAGTGTACTCTCACTGTGACATAGGGCAGTAGATTTCGTTGCATCGCATTGGGACATTTTTGGAGAAGTTCTTCCTGTTGTTCTTTCTAACGCAAATCGAGTTATCACAAGAAGTCAGGAGTACTATCAATACATGGCAACATCTGGAGTTTATGGTGGTGAAGCTGAAATTCAAGCTGTTTCAGAGATTCTCCATGCTACCATTGTCATTTACTTCAAACACAACCCCAACATCCTGCCTTGCATTTACAATTCTGGAAATACTCTCTTCATTTACCTTTTGTACTCAGGGCAACTGGGCAATGGCCACTATGAAGCCCTCCTACCGATTCCGATCATGTCTCCACAGCAGCACATAATGTCTGATAACACCAACACATCAGTCCTCAGTCATTCTTCTCTTCCACGAAACACTACAGTTTTGTCTACTGGTACAACCTTCCTCTGCGACATTTGTAGTAAACCTTTCAAAACAAAACTCAGCCTTGCCAAACACAAGAAAATTCACTGCAACGACAAATTGTTTGTGTCACACTTGCACAAAACATTTCACAACGCAGAACTATCTTCACAAACACACAAAAATTCACTCCGCTGAAAAATTATTCCTGCAACAAAACTTTTCAAACGCGAACCTCACTTGCTAAACACAAGAAAAGGCATTCTTCCCAACAACTATATGAGTGCCAGAAATGCAATAAGAAGTTCACTACACAGGATTGTCTGACTAAACATAACAAAACTCATTCACAAGTCTTGCAATGCGACATCTGCAAAGCAATGTTTCCAAACTAACGCAGTGTCAGCAGACATACACACAATCCTCTTCCCGTTACCAAAGGTACTTCTTCACCTCATTCCTGTCTTCCCGTCCAAGAGTACAACACTACTACATTTTGTAACATTTATTACTAAAATATGAAAAAGTTTCTGTTTTAACAATGTGTTTACACAGATTACTTTAGAAACGGAACACGCATTTCATGCGTGTCTTCCAAATAACGATCTATCATTTCCACTGTAAAACTGCACTTCACTCCCAGGTAAACAATCAAGGCGTGAGCTGGGAAAAGTTCGCGCACGTTCTAAGTCGGTGGGGGGATGGAATAGCCGGCTGCTGGCAGCTTGTCTTTTATCAGCACATTTAGAGGACAAAGGATGCTGGCGGAGAGGTGTGAACGGATTTAAGAAGCGATTTAAGGTGGGCCGGATATACGAGTTTTTTCGTAGGCTCTGGTAATTCTAGTGTTAAAAGGTCCTTGCAACGGAACAAGACTCATCGTTACCCGAATGCATACACATATTATTGAGTGCAAACTGATTGCTATCCAAAATTCTGAAACAATCTTCATTCCCAGAATCTCTCTCCTTCCTTCCGACACCAACCTCCCTTTTAAATTTAAACGCACACAATTCCCACTCAGACTCGCTTTCTCCATGACTATCAACAAGTCCCAAGGACAGACGTTTGCAAAGATTTGCGTTAATCTACAACAACCAGTCTTCAGCCACGGTCAGTTGTACGTGGCTTTTTCTAGGGTTAGATCTTTCAACTCATTATCTGTCGTCTCCACCAAAACACCTATTCACAACTGCGTCTTTCAAGAAGTATTTCTTTCTTCTTGATTTCTCAATTCCTTTCTCACCGTTTTCCATTCCTATTCTTACACCGCCATATGCTACGGCGGGCATCGGCTAGTTCTTGAATAAAAGCACACGTTTATTTGATTATTGGACTAAAGTCTTCACACATTATACACTTCATGTGATTATTCGTATAACATGGAAATAGTTTCTGTCTTTAGGCTTGTGTTCAGCATTTCTTCCCTCACATTTTCTTTCATCGTACACTTATCCAGATCTTTGTAGACATGGAACTCACATGAAATGTATGTGTTCCAAATAACGGTATACTGTATTATTTACCCTGTACAACTCCAGGCACCTCATGCGCATGTAAGGAGCCTTGGCTTGAGCTGGGAGAACTTTTTGTCCTAGTTGAGATCCATCATTTGGGATTGCAGGCTGCTTTCAGCTTGTGCTGATCGACACATTTACAAAACAAAAGACGCTGATGGAGAAGTGTAAAGGAATTTTAAGGTTTGCTGAGATTACAAGTTTTTTTGTAGGCTTCAGGGATTTTAGTGTTAAGCAGAACCTCCCCTGACTTGTACTCCACACATTGTGCTATAAAAACTAACCCACTGGGGGCCATGGTAAACTGTGTAACTACCAAGTTGCGCATGGGAGTCGCAGCAATCTTGGTGAGTTTGTGTTCTGTCCAGAGCCCTCTTTAATGTTTTGATTGATTCTAAATATCTAAAAACTTAATATTTTATAAAGTATAAGGAATTAAAAATGTGAGACCTTTACTTTGATTTCATATTTAAATTTTATGAATAATAAAATTTAATTTATTACTGAAACATAACTTTCATTATATACAAATGAAAGACTACTATACAACCAACTTTTCCTACTTTTACAAACCTCCCTCCTTTATCCATTATTATTATCTACCACTGTATTTATTATCACTGCTAATAAACTATACTAATGCTTTTATAATGGCACATCCCCTGGGTTTTATTATAGCCAGGGTCTAAACACTGGCTTATGTGTGCTGTGTTTTTATTTAATTATTGTATTGTGCTGTATGTATTCTTTTGTAGTAAAAAATATTTTTGTCATCCTCCTTTTTTGTTCTTTATGTATTTTATTTAAAGTATTTTGTATAATTATTTGTACTTTAAACTTCTATTTTACTGGTAATTAATATTTGTTATATTTAGTTCATTTGATTAAGTAGTTTAAATTTTTTTTAAATGTTAAAGACCGCTTTCTGTAGGCTGTCTGTTTGGCTTAGATCAGTACATGCAGTACTCAAGTAATTGTTCTCAGTTCAACTAAAAGCCGCGTCTTGTTTTTCACATGAAGTACCTGGTATTTCAGTCAGACTTTGACAGCTTTTCATCTTTAATTGTATTTTAAGTTACTTGAATTTCGGTACTCATTTTATTCTGTAAGTCTACATGTATGAAATATATAACTTCTTGATATATCTTTAGATATTTTTATCTGGCCCAGCCTAGAGATAACAGACACAGCTCTTTGATTTGATATGTAAGATTTCATCAAGCATCAGCTAGTGCATGCATATAATAAGAACATGAAGCCCCAGACCGAGGGAGAATCAGTGTCAGTGTTTCTAATAAGCTTTTGAAGTAAAGGGTCTTTTCACCAATTCCATGCAAGCTATAACATCCTTTAAGGCTACGTTTTTATTAGATTAAACCGATGAATAGAGAGGAACCAGCAAAAAATTAACAGCAGGAAGGCAAGGCTTCTAGAAATATGGATAGGTGTCAGTGGGTTTCATGTATCCACTTAAGTGCTCATCTAGTGGTAGTAGAGTGCTAGAAGGCATTCTGAAAGTAAAAGTATAGATGAAGAGCTGAAGTGAACTACTTATTGAAAGCCGAAAGAATCAATAGCACAATTTTCATAGGATTTTTATCATTTTTAAAAATCTACCTTTTTCATAAAAGTACATTCTATTTGAGCTCATCTTTTACCTTATCAGCAGTTTATGCCCTATAAGGTAAGCTGTTCTGTTGCACAGTTTTATTTTATTATCAGTGCATTTGGTGGATATATAAAATTTAATCAAATCAACTTGACTCTGATGCAGTAGGCACATTCATAAAAAATAAATTCTTGAGGATGTGTCACAGGAACTTTGATAAGTTCATTACCAAACACAACTCTCAAAATTCATAATGTTAAACTGGTTATTTGTGGATTTTAAATGAAACCGTCTTTAGTGATGAAACAAGTTGCCTTTTTTTCTGGCAGAAAAAAAAAACAATTTTAAAAATGACATAACAGCATTCTCAGCCCTGTTTAATCCAACTCGGCGTTGAGGGAGGCCAAAGAGCATCAAAGGTGCAAGGCAGGAACTGATCCAGGATCCCCACACACAGGGCCTAACCTGCATGTTTTTGGATATGTGGGTGGAAAACCAAAGTACCTGGAGGGTAACCCATGCAGACATGGAGGAGAATGTGCAAATTCCATATAGATACAGTAGAAAGGATGAGCAGATTTCAAACCCAGGTACTTCATTTAGAAAACTTTCATGTGCACAAGAATAGGCTTGATAATGTGTATAAGCAACTTCCTATACAAACATCAGGATATATGAAAGAAAACTTGATTGAGGATCATGTGTGTATTTACAACTCTGAACCATGTGTGTACACCATTTTGGAGAAACTAGTAATGACAACAAGCGAGAAAATGCAGCCAAACCAGCTAACTCACATGCATAATTCAATCATTGAGCCATTATTATAATATGCGTTGAAGTGATAAACATATTACATCTCAAAAATGATAAATATGATGCAGACTGTTATTTATTTCCCTTTTACAGTAAGTGGTCCAAGGCTACATATTTTCACTGAAGAACTTTTTTGTTTTTTCATCAGTTTATATCAGCTACCCACTGCTGCTTCTCAGGAAACTGGTAGACAAGTCAACAATATCTCAACCAAGCTTCACTCTAACATGCCTGCTGTGCTGGAAGCCATTAACTGACTGCCAATACACTCTATCCGGTTCGCTTGTGGTGTAGGTGCACTTGCAAAAAAAAAAAAAGACATGTTTTTGCCCCAATTTGCGTAATGACTGTACTTTTATATTAACTGGGGCAAAGAGCAAGGAATATAAAGAAGTACTACAAGCTTTTATTTCTATTGCAGACAAGGCTTCTGGATATTCATCAATTTGTGTCGATGTCCAGGTATTTATTAGCTTAAAATATAGTATTGGCCACCCAAAAATAAAATTGAAAATTGGGTAGTGCCATACCCCCTTCTGCTTTAGGTCATTGTAGTCACCCTTTGAATGTGTGGATGTTTTGAATTCCAAATAAATTAAGTTATGATTGAGTCAAATTTCTTAAAAAATGATTTGTTAATGTATATGGGGATGCTTTGAAATAGGAAGAGCAGCTTGGGAAAGATGGTCATCTTAACAATGTTGATTCTTCCTGCTAACGTAAGGTGTAAGGTAGACCATCTACGTGACTATAGTTATGTCTTGTTTAATTTTTTCCATGCAGACAGCAATATTTTGTTGAAAGAGAGATTTATATTTACTTGTAATATTTACCCCTAGATATTTAAACTGATCTGCCAAGATAAATGGGAAGGTGTCCAGTCCAATATTGCATGCAAAAAAATTCGCTGGAAAGAGCATGCTTTTATTCAAATTGATTTTAGGACCTGATTTCTTTTGAAAATCTGGTAATGCTTTTAGGACTTTGATTTCTTTTGAAAATCTGGTAATGCTTTTCTATTGCTCAATTGGAGTTAGTTTATGGTTTCTGGCTAACATGGTGGTAGCTATTATTGCTTTTTCTAAAGATGATTGCCTACTCTTCAACACAATTATACGCTTACCATATGCACTCCAGACTAGATGCGGTAACTTATGGCTTATGCATGGAGCTTGGCATTGCTCATCCGCGGTATATACACCGCTCCTCTCGGCGTCATCTTAATATTACCTCTGCATCCGCCGACACCATTTCCACGATTTGGTTTGACCTGTTTTCTCAAAAAGACTACCCGCAGGTCAATGGAGTAGGCAGACGAATTGGCTGAGACACCTGCCTCAAATGCTTGACTAGAGTAACCAAGGATTACAGTCTGATGTAACTCTCCACTGTGCGCTCCTGAACTGCAGATTGTTAACTAATAAAACTTCCTTTCCTTACCGATTTATCAACTTCTAAATAACTGGACATGCTGTTCCTTGTAGAAACGTGGCAAAATCCAGGTGATTACTTACAACTAAATCTGCTTACCCCCGCTGGTTATAGTTACTTGTCTAAATCCCGTCTGACGGGCCAAAGTGGTGGATTGATGGTGGTTCAGCGTGATTGTCTTAAAGCAACCGCTGTTGATTTTCACAACATTACGTCTTCTGAATACCTGGTTGTTAAAATCACTGGAAAGGCTTCATTGCACATTATATTAATTTACAGGCCTTGTAAGCTTCAGCCGGATTTTTTCTCTCAACTTTATGAAATACTCACTCTTGTCTGTGGCATGTCTACTGCTGTTATTTTGCCTGGTGACCTTGATATTCATGTGGATTCTGACTGTCCATCTGCTTGTGAGCTACGTTCAGTACTAGATTGTTTCAGTTTTGTGCAGCATGTTGGTTTTTCAACCCATGCTAAGGGCCATATTCTGGATCTTGTATGTTCCACTGGTCTGTGGAATGTCTGTACATCTGGTACTGTTACTGGTGTCTTAGATCACAAGCTGATTGAAATTAGTTTCACTTATCCCCTCCCTAAAATAAGTTTAAAATCTAAAATAACCTGTCGTAATATCAAGAACATTGATCAGTTATCCTTCTCTATGTCTGTTGGTGCTTCCTGTCTCCATGATGTTTCTGGGTTGTCTTGCCCTATGCAGATTTTATCTCCATATAACTCCACATTGTCACAAATTTTGGATCATTATGCACCTATTAAATCCTTGGTTGTTCCTACTACCCGGACATCTCCATGGTTTACAGCAGAATTGCGTACCATGAAACAAACTGGTCGCCCCTTGGAAGGGCTCTGGAAGAAGACTGGTCTGCTTGTTCACGCCCTGGCTTACACTGAACACCTGAAGGAATACAGATGTGCCTTATTGGCTGCACATTCAAAGTACTATTCCACCCTTATTGACTTTGGTACTTGTTGCCCTAGATCTCTTTTTAATACACTTAACAGACTTTGTCAACCTGTTGCTAAAAATCCTTATTCCTTTGTTGAGCACTGTAATCTATTTTTGGACTATTTTCAGTCAAAAATTATGACCATATATCAAGGTTTCTCTACTAACCATTCCTCATTTCTGTCAACCGATTATACTTCTAAATCTACAGTTTATTTATCTAAATTTAAACCCACTACACCAACTTATATTGCTGAAGTAATATCTAAATTAAATCCATCTACCTGTGCCACTTAGATACTGCCCCTACCTTACTGATTAAGACTTGCACTGACAAACTTTCTGCTCCCATTTCTCACTTTATCAACTGTAGTTTCCGCACCTGTGTTGTTCCAAGTGATCTAAAATCTGCTGCTGTAACCCCTGTTTTAAAAAAACCTGGCTCAGATCCCTTACAGCCCAATTTCTAATCTTCTATTTATGGCTAAGTTCTTAGAAGAGTTTGTTGCTGCTCAACTCAATGATTATTTAAACTTGCATAACCTGCTTGAGCCTTTACAATCTGGATTCAGAGCCCTACATAGCACTGAAACTGCTTTACTTAAGGTAGCCAATGACTTACTTATTATAACCGCAGATTCTGGGATGGCCACTATTCTAGTTCTCCTTGACTTAAGCGCAGCATTTGATACAGTTAACCATAACATTTTACTGTCCCGACTTTCAGCTATTGGTATCTCTGGTGCTGCTCGTTCTTGGTTCACATCATACCTTAGTGATCGTCAATATTACGTCTTCATTAGGGAATACAAATCTGTCACTACTTCACTCACACAAGGTATCCCTCAAGGGTCAGTTCTTGGTCAAATCCTCTTTAACATTTATATGCTCCCATTAGGTGAGATTATTCGTCGGTATGGTTTAAGCTTCCACTGCTATGCCGATGACACACAACTTTATGTACAAGTGTTGATGCAACTGCAACATCTTCACCTGTTGCATTGACTGACTGCATTCGGGAAATCAATCATTGGATGACAGATTTTTACAATTTTTTACAACTCAATCCTGATAAAACAGAAATCTTATTAGTTGGTACCAAATCTGTCTTGTCTACCCTTCGTGGGCTAAAAATTGGTGTTGATGGGATCCTGGTTGAACCCTCAGCATCAGTCCACAATTTGGGTGTCATCTTTGATCAGCTTCTTACTTTTCAACCACACATTAGCTCAGTAGTACAGACATTTTTTTTTTCATCTCCGTAACATTGCTCATCTGCATTCTTCCTTCAGTGTGAAGGATACTGATTCATGCTTTCATCACTACCTGTCTGGACTATTGCAACGCATTGTTTTATGGCCTACCGACTAAGTATATCAATAGATTACAATATGTTCAGAATTCTGCTGCTCGTTTACTTACACACACTAAGAAATCTGGTCACATCACTCCTGTCCTCTATGATTTGCATTGGTTACCAGTTTCTTCAAGAATCAAATATAAAATTACTAGCCAATCTGCGGCGTAGCATATGCCGCATAATTATGTATTGATGGGTGAACACTTCCTGAAAGACACAGTTGTCCAAATGGGGTGGGTTTGAGGATACGACTGTAGGTGAATGAAAAGGTGGAACTCTGGAGAGGGCAACATACAATTGTCCGTGACTGACAATTGGAGGACCGCCGTCGCACACTCATTCAGCGATTCACATCCGCTACAAACAAACTGTTTTACACACTGCATACAGCGATTCACATCCGCGACAAACATGATTCTTCTTAGATGGTCCTGTCGCGTCCACCCTCGCACTCGAAGCATACACACTGCCTGGTCATGTGCCCACTCGCAAGAGCAACTCACAGAGACCCGCCAACCAACTCTAAGACCATGGGATACCCCTCGAAAACTGTTTTACACGCTGCATACAGCGATTCACATCCGCGACAAACAAACTGTTTTACACGCCGCATACAGCGATTCACATCTGCAACAAACATGATTCTTCTTAGATGGTCCTGTCGTGTCCACCCTCTCTTTCGAAGCATACACACTGCCTGGCCATGTGCCCACTTGCTAGAGCAACTCACAGAGACCCGCCCACCAACTGTAAGACTATGGGATACCCCTCGCAAACCGTTTTACATGCTGCAAACAGCGATTCACATCGAAGCATACACACTGCCTAGTCATGTGACCGGTCGCAAGAGCAACTCACAGAGACCCGCCCACCAACTCTAAGACCATGGCGTGTAAAACAGTTTGCGATGGTGGACGCGGTCGTGCGTCGTAACCGAAAAGAATAATGAAAAGTGAACATGGCTCAGAGGTGCATGTGGACTGTAGCAAAGACGAACGCGAATGATGCTGTGTTTTGTGAGTTGCTGCATCCGAGTTGGTGGGCATGGCTCTGTGAGTTGTTGTCGTATCCAATGGTCTTAGAGTTGGTGGGTGCTCCATGGGTGTCTTGCTCGCTGGCGGCTTAGTGAATTATATATATAGACGTAGCATACGCCACATAATTATTTATTGATGGCTGAACACTTCCGGAAAGACACAGTTGTCTAAAAGGGTGGGTTTGAGGATACAACAGTAAGTGAATGAAAAGATGGAACTCTGGAGAGAGCAACATACAATTGTCCGTGACTAAAAAAAGGGTTTTGACAGATACAGGAATATCTTTTTGAAAGTTTGGCCCTATGCCTTATTAATTGTCATCGCAAAGGCCAATCTAACAGGAAATTGTCTTCTTGTAAAAGTGAAAGGCAAATTTGAATCTGATGGGGTCAGGGATATCCGGGGAATAAGTACAGTTTGTGAGGTAGCAGCTGTGATAGTTTTACACTCCAGTACATTGCGGTGAATGCTGGTAACAGACAGTCTAGTGCCATTGCAGAGACCTTTTGCAGGCAGGAGGTTTCTGAGAAGCATGATGACTGAACCAATTTTAATTTTGAGTTTATGCGGAGGCATGCCAGTGGGAGTAAGACTATTAAGAAATTCTTCGGGGAATGAAAGTTGATCCGCAGGATCGTCTGTGACGATGGAGTCCACGCTCGTGAAAGTCTCCTCATCGGTAGGAATAAGTTTCAGCACTTGTTCATTAAGGTGTAGCGAGTCTTCGTTGGTGACGCTTAATATACCTCACGTGGTGAGTTGTTCCAGAGTGACAGTTGAGAAGTCGATGTCACCATACAGTTGTTGAACGGGATCAGAAATTAAAGGAAAACAATGTGAAGGCTATGTCAAAGGTGTTCCGTTTTTCCCGTCTCCAACATCGAGGAGCCATTTTGCGAAATGTTGTTCTTCAGGAAGAGCTCTCATATTTGTTTTCAGTGTAAGAACATGCATGTGACGCCACAAAGGTTGCTTGTTAATGCAACTGGCGACTGTAAGCGCGCGGGAGCCACGCATAATGGCGGGGAGTATTTGTCGGAAATCTCCACCCAATAATATTGGTTTGCCTCCAAATGGCTGCGTGTCACCCGTGAGGTCACGTAATAACCTGTCAACTGCCTGGAATGTGTATGAGTGTGTCATTGGCGCCTCTTCCCATATAATAAGTTTGGATTGTAGAATATGTTGAGCATGTGGTGAGGTAGGTTTGATGTTGCATGTGGAAGTAGTATTCAGCTTCAACGGTATTTTAAAAACAGAATGGGCAGTTCGTCCACCCGGTAATAATGTTGTAGCTATTCCTGTAGATGCTACTGTTGTAGGAATGTCTCCCGTAGCTCTGTTGGTATGAATCAGGGTTTTGTACACAAAGGTTTTCCCTGTTCCTGCAGGACCATCTAAGAAGAAGCATCGGGGATGGGAATTGCTATATGCAGCGTGTAAAACAGTATCAACAGCGTTTTTCTGTTCTGTGTTGAGTTTGTCGTAGTGTTCCATAGCGTGTTAGTGTTCAGCCTGAGCGTCGAAGGTGGGAGATGAATGACACAGTGGTGGAATGTCAGTGGGGGATAAGTGTAATTTGTGCAGGTTGAGGCCATGTGGTTGCAGCATGTTATAAATGTCAGCGAGAGCATACATGCAAGCGGTGGTTGTGGAATATTTTGTGCGAAAGTCCTCAGAAAGGGAGAGTTTATGTGTGTCCCTGCCATGGAACATTGTGTGGTTCGCCGAAGACACAGATGAAAACGAAAATTTCTCGCAAGAATTGTGGCATTCGTATCTGGGATGCCTCTGAAAGAGTATCATGCCATATCTTGTCGTCTTTAAGAAGACCTAATTGTTGGCAAGCTTCTTTGAAGTGTCACATTCAACACCGTTGACTGTTCGTAGGTGGTGGAAACTTGTGACACCCACGGAACAGGTAAGGAGAAGTCTGAGGTAATAACTTTCGGTGTCGTTAATGGCAACAACAGGCATTCTACCGATCACTTTTGTGCCTCCTCTGATTCTCTTTTTCCATTTTCCAGAGGATTTTTTGAAATGTGTAATGTTGGGGAACATCAGTGTAATGTAACTCCACAGCTTCAGGATTTGTTTTGTTGAGTTCAAACCATGCTAACAGCATAGTGTTTTTGCTGGCTTGTCTTTGTAGCGCTTGTTCCTCGTGACCCTCATGAAAGAAGATGATTTGTTGTTCTGGCAAATGAACTGGTAATCGTGTAATCACGTGAGATTTTTCTGAAAGACTGTACGCGTTCAAACGCCACATAGCCTCAGGAGCACTAACATACCTACCGTCAAGGAAAGTCTGTATTTCATCTTGTTGGAAAATATCATCGGCTGGCTCTGTGAAGTGCAATGGATGCAGCGTCGTGTCCTTTGTACACATACTGTACTTATAAAGATACTTGATACATTGAATGGACGGGCAAACTTCAACGTTAATATGAGCATTGAATTTCTGAGAAAGCCACGGATTGTAAGGAACTATCCAACGGTTGTCGATATCGTATTTGCCAACAATGGCAGTTCTCACTTGTCTTCGGAGGTATGTGGGGTATCCTTGTGTGTTTTCTTGAGTCCGCGTTGAAGTCTTTCAGGAAATTTTTGGTACACGTGCCGTCTTTCATGCAAGGTGATTTGGTGTTGAGCGTGCCACACGTACCATGCATTTAGTGACAATTTGGAAAAGTCAAGGGTGTATTTCAGGATTTGGAAGCTCAGCGCAGACATATTTGTCTATATCATCCTTGGTCCTTATTTTGGATTGCGAGTCAAGTGTAAGTAACATATGGCAATGAGGCAATCCTCGTTTTTGGAATTCAATGACAAAGATGTAAGCGAAAACATTGCCGAAAATATTCTTTTCCAGAATATCTGTTAGAAAATGTCGCAGTTTGATATGAAAGACGCGAGCAATGATGTAAGGTCTGTGTTCTGTTTGTTCATGATGGGAAACGGCGTTATAGATTTCCGGCCAAGCAGGATTGCAGGTGAAGGTTAAGAATAAGTCAGGCTTTCCACATTTGCGGACAATTGCCATCGCGTCTTGGTAGTTCTGTTGCATGTACCTTGGACTGCCTTGAAATGTAGAGGGAAGAATGATCAATTGTCCAGGGCGGAGGTTATGATGTTGTGCTTTCGCAGTGACAGCATCCATAAGTCCCCTGTATTGCTCTACACGCAAATCTTGTTGATGGGACCGTAGGTAATGTAAACGCGTGCCTTCTGTTCTGACATATGCGTAGATGATGTATTGCTGGAGGAGTTTGGCACTGGAATGCAAGACGCTAAATGAAGATTTCATGGCAAGCCTGAAAGCATAAAATTGGAGCTGTGTGACTCGTGTTCTTTTCGCGGTTCGCTTTTCCTCAGCATGGGTCAATTGTATGTGCCAGCCTAGATCTCCGTAAGGGAACAGCAGTGGATAAACCATGGGGTCACAGTTCATATTGAGAACAGAGATACGCTTGCAAGCATCTCCCCTTAGGTATATGCAAATGTCGCGTTGTGCAGGAGGTTCCCCGTCTTCACCTACAAAGATAGCAGCAACATCAGTTTGACAGGACGGGGCATTATACCTTCTCATATCCAGACTTGGATTTTCCATGAACACCATTCTTACAGCAGCAACAGGGTTACTGTGAGTGATAATGTCATGCATTTGCAAGTAAGACTTTGTGAAGGGATTAACCTGTCATATCATCTTGTCTAGTTGCAGTAACAAAATGTCACTGCAAGCGCTATTACATTCCTTTTGCAAACGTTGATTGGTTGCCTCAGCAGAATGGAAGATATATAGCTGACCGTATAGTGGTGACGTGTCAGGATTGGTATATAAAGGAGAGACCTGGTGATAAATTTGACCGTGGATTCTGAAAGCATACAGTCCTTGTCCAGATGGTTGAGCGATGTGTGCACCCATTGACGCAAAAGCTAAAGCAGAGTTGTATTCCTTGATATGATCACGGTAATTTCGGGACAGCAGTCAAGAGTTCTTCTAAAAAAAGAGGAGGTTTGGATAGCGGTGGCAAAGACACCTTGCCGGCATGACAACACTTAGTGTAATGTCCGGATGTGTTGACCTCTGCTGGCCAATGAAGACAACTGCAAGAAGCACATAGTGCGGTAGGTAGGCCAATGTTATGTTCTTGGACGTGAATGGCGGTATCTTCTTGAAAAGCTGCAGAAAACTGAATGCAATGTTTGTGCATGAACGATTTAGTGCTGTGTTGACACTGAAAGGAATTGGAATGAGTTGTTTCGAAGCATTGCTGGTAATGTTCACATTGCATAATTCGTTCAGTGGAGTGTGTTTTTAAATGCATGTTGAGATATCTCTGCACTCGGAACGTTTTTGAACAAATGGTGCATTGAAAGATCTGTTTTGGAATGCGTTTGTTCAGTGGAGTGTGTGTTTAAATGTGCTTTGAGATATTTCTGGCGCATGAAGGTTTTGGAGCAGTGTTGACACTGAAAAGAATTCATCAGGGAATGTGTTTTGAGATGGTTAGTAAGATATCTGCGCGCGTGAAAGTGTTTGTCGCAAATTTTGCATTCAAATGTTTGTGTTGAATGGATCTGCACATGGTTGTGGAGATCCATCTCACCTGTGAAGTCCTCGTTACAAAATGTGCAATTGAAGGTGAGTGGAATGAGTTTGTAAGAGAGAGTTTCTTGAGAGCGCGAGTTGTTTTGAAGCATTGCTGGCAATGTTCACATTGCATCATTCGTTTAGTCTTGTGTTTTTTTAAATGTGCGTTCAGATATCTCTGCACTCGGAAGCTTTTGGAACAAAAGGTGCTTTGAAAGTCCTGTGTGGAATGCGTTTGTTCAGGGGAGTGTCTGTTTAAATGTTTTTCAGGAAGAGGAGAGTGGGCAGGTGACGTCACATTAGTGTGGCGAGCACGTGGGTGTGCACCCTGTGTGCACATACCGACAGTGTCAAAAGATGTGACCAGAAGGTTATCACGTGTGTATTTGAGAGGCATGAGAACCTCTTAATGCCCATGATCCAAAGGACCGCTAAAGAACAGGGATATGGAGAGACGTTGGGCCGGATTGTAAACTCGAGGAGAGGCATGAGGACATTCTCGGAAGTAAATGGTGATAGTAGCTGGAAGCATTTGGGACATTGCCACAATTTCTGCCTCGCCACCATAGACTCCGGACATATTCATGTAGTCAGCGTATTGCTGAGCAGACTGTATAACAATGCTTCTGTGACTATCAACAATGGACACCACGTCGCCGAAGTTATCCCAATGTTGGCAAACAAAGCTAACAGCCATGTTGCAAAGTTCGAGAGCAACAGTTTCGTCAATGACATTTTTCCAGAAAAACCCGACTGATAGAAACAAACAGTTACCTGATGCATGATTCCATGAAATACATTTGAAGTGGTGGCCATGGAAGGCAAATGAACAGTCAACGTGGCTCACAGCTGAATGTGGACTGTAGCACAGACCAATGCGAGTATGTGTTTGGTGAGCTGTTGGGGGTGGGCACATGAGTAAGCCGTGCCTCGAGAGCGAGGGTGGACGTGGGAGGACGTTTTGAGTTGGCGGGCAGGGCTCTGAGGTGTGTTCCCTATCACGTGGGAGGAGGGTTAGAGTTTGTGGGCGGGGCTTCGTCGTTCCTTTCCCATGGTTTGTGATGGTGGACGCGGTCGTGTGTTGTAACTGAAAAGAATAATGAAAGTCAATGTGGCTCAGAGGTGCATGTGGACTGTAGCACAGACAAAAGCGACTTACGGGGTGGTTGGCGAGTTGTTGCGTCCGGGCACATGAGCAGGCAGTGTGAATGCCTGTAGAGCGAGGGTGGACGCGGGCCGGGAATAAGGAGTGTTTGTGGGCGGGGAAACGTTTTCCGTGTTCCTGCAGGACCATCTATGAAGAAGCATGTTTGTCGCGGATGCGAGTCACTATATGTAGCGTGTAAAACAGTTTGCGATGGTGGATGCGGTCGTGCGTCGTAACCGAAAAGTCAATGTGGCTCAGAGGTGCATGTGGACTATAGCAGAGACGAACGCGAATGACGCCGTGTTTTGTGAGTTGTCGCGTCCAAGTTGGTGGGTGTGGTTCTGTGAGTTGTCGTCCTATCATTTGGTGGGCGTGGCTCTGTCTTGCGTGCTCCATGGGTGTCTTGCTCGCTGGCGGCTTGGTGTATTATATATATAGATTCTCATCGCCTTTAAATCCTTTCATGGTTTAGCCCCTCATTATCTGTCTGAACTGCTGCTTCTTTACATTCCTGCTTGTGCGTTAAGATCATCGGACGCTAACTTACTCACTGTACCTAAATACAGGTTAGTAACTATGGGTGGCAGAGCTTTCAGTGCAATGGCCCCTAAAATATGGAATTCTCTTCCTCTCAGCCTTTGCGAGGAAAAATCTCTCATAAATTTCAAACTCCTGTTAAAAACACATTTTTCAATGATTATTATTTATTTTCTTGTTAGTGATTTCTATTGTTTTGTTAATGTGATTATTGAATTGTAAAGTGTCCTTGAGTGAATGAAAGGCGCTACATAAATAAAACATTGTTATTATTATTATTGCATTTTGGACTTCCTGCTTGTGGATTTGTTGACCTTTACTCTGTGTTCATAATAATGATGTCGCAAGTTAAAGATAAGCTGTTCCATTTCTTTAGTAGTCAATAAGCTAAATTGTGATTACAAAACCTGTATTTTCCTATAGAGTGCCTCATTTGAAGACCTGGCATATTTTAGATCTATTCTGGTAATTTCACTGATTAACTCAGATCCCTTCTTGGTTTCCAGTTTATTTTTGTTAGAAAGGTATGAAATAATCTTTCCTCTTAAAAAAATGCCTTCAGAGTTTCCCAGAGTATACCTGCTGAGACCTCTGAGGATGTATTTGTCTCAAGAAAGTCATCAATTTGCTTGGATATGAATTCTGTACAGTTACCAGATGAGTGTGTAGGAAGCAGTAATTAAGCTCCATGATCAGAGGGGCATGGTCAGAGATAATGATAGTATCGTACTTACAAAATTTGATAGTGGACAAAAAAATATTTTTTATGAGGAAATAAACAGTTCTTGAGTAACAATAATATGCGGGTGTGAAGAAGGAGTATGCTCTTAGGTTAGTATTAAAGAACCTCCATGGGTTAGATAAGTTATGATCTGTTACAAACTGTGTAATTATCTTTGCAGTATTACATGTTATTGCTGTTGTATCTGAGGATCTATCCAGGTGTGGATTTATGTCTCCAGCCATTATAATTTTGTAAGTGTTCACATTAGGGACAGATGCAAAAACATATTGCAGTAAGGACACCTAGTGAGAATCAAGCTGCTTTGTTAACAGTAAGCAGTTACATTCTATTAATACTAGAATCCCTGAAGTCTATGACAAAACTTGTAATCCTGGGCCACCTTAAATTCCTTCGCACCTCTCCATCAGTGTCTTTTGTTTTGTAATGTGTCGATCATCACAAGCAGCCTGCTATCCCACCCCCCACCCCCCTCGATGGAGCTGAAGTCAGGCAAAAAGTTCTCCCAGCTCAAGGCTCCTTATATGCGTGTGAGGTGCCAGGAGTTGTATAGGGTAAATAATACAGTATATTGTTATTTGGAACACATGCCTTTCATGTGTGTTCTGGGTCTACAAAGATCTGGGCAAGTGTAGGATGAAAGGAAATGTGAGGCAAGAAATGCTGAATGCATACCTAAAGTAGAAACTTTTTCCATGTTATACTTACAATGATGTGAAGTGCATCATGTGTGAAGACTTTAGTCCAAATATCAAACAAACACGTGCACTTTTATTTAAGAATACAGTAGACCCCCGCAAAGTCACAGTTCAGGGTTCACAGAGTCAGTCATTCACGGATTTTTTCTTAGAACCTAACTATTAATTGTTAGCGGAAAGCGCGAATATCCGCAATTTGTTATGGCTTTTTTTGTGGCAATACTGTGCTGTAGAGAGAACAGGAAGCAACTGCTGAGGGAAAAGTGGTTTGGGATGGTGAAAGTAGCCAATCCGGGAGCGTTATTCATCTCTCCTTGCTGATGATTGACTGCTGCTTTGTGACGCATCTCCAGGTGAGTGGGTTTACCACCGCGGTTTGGGATGGTGAAAGTAACCAATCTTAGAGCGTTATTCATTTCTGCTTGCTGATAATTGACTGCTGCTTTGTGACGCGTCTCCAGGGGCCTCATGCATAATGCCGTGCGTAGAACTCACACTATAACATGGCGTAAGCACAAAAGCAGGAATGTGCGTACGCACAGAAAAATCCAGATGCAGGAATCTGTACTTACGCAAACTTCCACGTTCTTCTGCTACATAAATCCCGATCAGCGTGAAAAGTAACGCACGTGCACGCGCCTTCTGTCCCGCCCCAACTCCTCCCAGAATTACGCCTCTTTGAATATGCAAATCAATATAAATAGCCCTTAAGCTCAGCCTTCTGTGAAAAGACAATGGGAAAAGCACGGGGGAAAATATAAGAATTTCAGCGAATACCAAAGGAAAAACTTACTATTTGTTGTTTTAAACAGTGGTATAATCAACAAAATGAAGTTGATCAAGTGACAGAGTGTTGGAGAAACTCGAAAGCTCAATTTCACAAAGTCGCACAGTGCCCGAAATAAAAAAAGAAATCACATATCAAAGTTGCCGTGAAAAGGCAAGTCGTAGCCCACTGTCTGAGTGTCATATGAAAGCTTATTAGGGTACAGACAAAAAAAATAGGCACACAGTGGGGAAAAAAGCACGAAATGTCAACTTTAATCTCGAAATTTCTACTTTAATCACGTAGTTTATTTTGTCATTAAAGTAGAACATCATAAACTTCATCTTAAAATCGTTTAATTTATTAGTTTCTCAAATCCCATTGTAACTAAAGTAGCACATTAAATGCTTTGTTCTGTATTTGATCTTCTATGTGTGTGAATCACTACCTGCTTCTTAAACGGGCTTTCTTTTTCTCCGACAGGACACAGAATCCATTACATTCGTGATATTATAGCTCTCTGAATAATTAAAATACTGAGATGTATACGTGATATCTTTTTCATGATGATAGGAGTTAAATGATGTTATTAAACATGGGAACACGGTGGCGCAGTGCTTGTCCATGTCTCACACAAGAGGCTTGCTGCGCCATGCGCGACCTTTGATGAAATAATTTATTGCAGCAGTACTGTCTCTTTCAAACGTACTAACCTCCAATTCCCGTCCTTACTTTTCTTTCTCCAAAAACCCAATCGCCACACAATCAGCTCAGTAATAGACGTGAAGCCATCTGTAAGCTTAGAACGCCGATTCATCAAAACTTTTAAGGAACATTAAAATATCTTCGTAGTACATGTTTAATTATTCTATCCGTCTATCCTTACAGTGTCACGTCAGCACGAGGAAGAATACAACGCAATGCAGGAACAATCCATGAACTAGCTAGCGCTGCGGCACAATGTCCTCACATGTTTAATTATTAACAATACAGATTATTTAAATGAAGTTAAAGTTTTATCTGTATAATATAATCAACATATTTTGCTGCCTTTCATCTTAAAAATGATATCGTCATCATATGTAAATATACGCTATATAAAGTGGCGCAGGTTGTGCAATATTATAACTGTATCCCAAGTTTACAGTGAGGTGATTGTACTTATAAGTCCAAACAGTTCTACAAGCAGCACTTGATGGACTGATTTAGTGCGTTTATAGTTCTTGGGATGAAACTTTTTCTAAACCGCGAAGTCCGTACAGGAAAGTCTCTGAAACGTTTTGCCATGGCTCAGGCAGCGTCTGCTTCATGCTGTATACCAATAATTCTGTTTCCGATCAGCTGCTGCTGTGATTCCCCACTCAGATACAGTGATATAAATACTACGAGTGGTGCAGTGAGAGTAATGTGGAAAAAGGTGATCTGCTGTGGCAACCCTTAAAAGGTAACGACCATAAGGAATAAAAATATCGTCAGGATGGAATCTGCCTTGGCACTGTGGATCACCGACTGCAGGAAGAACATCCCCTTGGACGGTAACGTCATCCGTGAGAAAGCACGGAAATTGTACCAGCAGTTCTCTACAGGAGGCAATATAGCAACTTCCTATCACAGTGTTCCTGAAACCTATAAATAAAAGCCAGCACGAAACCCCACCAGAAGAAGACCCGTACAAAAATACGACTCCTCCTGAAGCGCCTGAAGAAGAGGCACCACCCGAGGAGTTTTAAATCCTGTGCATCGTGCTGCGCAGGTACTTCGTCATCATCATCATCAATATCATTCATCATTGGTGAGCACCCGTACATTTTACTGTATTTTATTTAAATGAAATTATTTTGTATTTACTCTACCTATATCAAAGAAAATGACCGCGCATACCAAAGACAACGCGCTTGCATGAATTACAGTACGTATAGCGGTAACATCGGTATTTTACATTCTAGCACTGTGGGAGACATAGCAGTACAGTATTGTACAGTAGACGGGCTTACCTTTACATTCTGTTTTTAGGTAATGTATTAAAGTTAATTTTTAGGTAATGTATTAATGTATTAAGCTGAGTTTGCAACGAAATTAAAGTGCTTTGGGGGCATACTGTATTTAGGGTTGAAACTATAAAAATAGGCATTTAAAAGGCATTTTTTAACCACATCCAAAAGTTGTGGTTTTTCACAATTCGTGGGTGCTCTAGGAACGTAACCCCCACGAATTTTGGGGGTGTACTGTATAACCAAAGTAAAAAAATACATTCAATTTACATATCGTCAATGAGTTACAAACCCAAGCTCAAATGTCAATTGGCAGAAAGATAATATGTATTCTTGGATAGTGCAGAGATAAGAACTACTGCCTTATAACCAGAAGGTTGCTGGTTCTAGTCCTGGTGCTCTGAGTTTTGAGTAGTGAGCTGCTGTTATTATTATTACTATAATATAATAAAAACATACATTTGATTTGAGTCTGTAACACCTGATGTAAATTTTGCCTACTTGTATTTGCACTTTTTTATTATTATTCAGTTTTATTCTCTCAGTGATGTTCACGTGGTACAGTGAACTTGCCTCTCCCTCTCTGAGTTGATGCCGTTTATCTCCAGTCTTTGGACAAGACCAGCAATGACCACAGTTGGTGTGTTTGATGCCTACTCAGAACTGTTTGTTGTTCTGGCAATCAAAGTTACAATGTCCCATGACCAATATCAGACTGGACCAAGGCAGAACCGTAACAATAGACAGCTTCTTCACAGCGCTTTCGCTGGCTAATAGACTGCTGCACTGCAATGCAACTCTGATTGGCACCATAAGTAAAATGGGACTTCCACCTGCAGCTAAAGTCACTTTAGTACGTGAGCAATTCACCACGCTAGTGTTTAGATCAAAGATAGCGGCCCGGTCCTCGAATGACACAAAGAACACCAATTCCCAGAAACCTCCGCGAGACCTATCAGAGCACGTGCCTGGAATGGACGTGCTCATTGGCTCCCGGCCAGTAGGTAGGCAGAATGAGGAAGTAAGCCTACCTCCGGCCGAATTAAATAACTTTGTAGACTTGCGGGAACTCGATAAATTGATCGAGCCCGTATGAGGTATTTTACAGAGGCTGACGGTGATAAAGAAGATCGTCGGAGATTTGGGAGCGAAGGCCGAAGCGCCGATCAAGAAGGTAGACGAGTACCTGCGGTGGTTAGGTTGAGAGCGTCCCGTCTTATAAGATTTGGCGGTACAGGTGAGTAATGCCAGTACCGTACAGCATACAGGGACGCAGTGTGATCTGGGCCCGCGTTTAATAAGTAGCGGGTGCCAAATCACTGCGTGCCCTACAAAAGAGTGTGGGATAATGACAGAAGGGGCGGGGGAAGCACCGGTCGATCCGGAGCAGCTGGAAAGTGCTGCCTCCCGGAGCGATACGGTGCTGAAGACGCCACCTCCTTCCAATACAAAATCAAAGGGCATTCAGACAGTAAAAGGGCTCTCTTTTGTTAATAGAGAGATCCAAACTGTGGACAAGCCCCAGATTAAAAAGGAGATCCCAAAAGAGAAACGGGGGTCTCCTGATAAAGTAGAAAAGGGCGTAAAATGTACAGAGGCGGCTATGGAACCTTCCTCAGCGAGAAAAGAGGTAGAGACTGAGTTCCCTGAGTGTTTCCAGCGTCGCAGAGGGAGAATTCCGGGAGGACAGAGACGGTGTTATGGATGCCGACGGCCAGGCCACATTTGGCACAACTGTCCCTGGAGAGAGGGGGATAAAAGGGATCACAATTATGAAATTCCCCCTAGGTTCTCCAGGGAATACATCAGAAGGCACAGCCAAGGTCCGACCAGAAGTCCTTCCTAGAGGAAGACGACCCTCGCGGGGCTGGACGCTCCAAACCACGGTTTTTCGCTGGGGGAAGAGTACTGTGGGATATGGCTGGCCTTTCATCCCAGCCAATACCCCCAGGCCGCCAGATATATGTCTTAGTCACAGCGACAGGAGGAATGACGTGCTTCTGGGATGAAAAGAAGACTTTTGGATCTGGCCGGGAAGTGCTAAGAAGTCACATGGACAAGGGTTCAGGAGCACTTCCGGGTCATGGACTATAAAAGGACTGTGGGAGATCCCAGACGTTGAGCTGAGCTGGGTGGAAGTGTGGCAACGTGTCTGAGAGAATGGAGGATTATTGTAGTGATTATTGTTATTGTGTATGAGTATTGTGGAGAGGAGGGTGCTTTGTGCACGTATTTGTCCAAATAAATATTATTATTGGACTTTTACCTGGTGTCTGGCATCTGGTCAGAGGGTTCAAGGGAGCGATAGCGCCTCCTATCTGTCACACTCCTTACCGTATGCATAAAAGATAGTTATTTAAATTTGAATTTGATATTTCATTATTCACTGTTACTATGTTTGAACCTCCTTCCAGTTTTTGTCTCTACCACTAATTCTGGACTACTGAACTATACTACGATAAAAGGGGCATATATTGGGGATACTCTATATACTAAAATATTCATCTGTCATACAGTATGCCCAGCTTTGATTTTGTGTAGCTGTAATATATTTATGAGTCCTTGCTTACATCTCTTAAATGCCACAAAATTTCCCTTGTCTCTGATCAAGCCTGCCATTTCTGCACTTGCAGAGTTCCTTGGGAGTGTCTTCCATATATTCTAGAATAACATTTTTGTCCTGATCTGCAGTATATTCAGTATTTAAACTTAAGCATGAAATTGCAGAAATTGTGCATTATACATATAAAAAGAAATCATTAATGTGGACCCCTAAATTTTCTCACACACTGAGATAGAAGAAAAGGTCATCAGAACCACTTCCAGTTGTGCAATATTTCTCAAATATATGTCTTTGCTTCTCATTATAACTAATTGATAATTTTGATACACAGTCATTTATCTCTGTTTATAGTCAAAATTTATAGACACTAAGGGATATGTAAAACGGTGGTGGAATTTTTTCGTGATTACATATGCATTACCTAGATTACATGCAAAGTAAAAAGAGTTATAGTCACCTAAAAACATAAAAAAGTGTTAGTATTATATAATATTTGTTGCAATAAATTGCTATAGGTAAAATTGCATTTAGCTACATTTAATTATGATAATGATGGCAGAAATAATAAAAACAAATCATAGAATTAAATGTATTACCAGGGATCACGATGGGGACGTAGCAGCTTATTGTTCCCATTACATCTTTATATTTACATGGCATGTTCAATGTTTACACGTTATTGTTAAACTGATAATGTTTAAATTAAAATAAATTAATAATAGTTATTGAGAGAATATGCCTTATATTGAATACAGTTTTTAATATAGTGTATATTTATATTTCAATGATGCAAAAAATTTGGATGGTTGTTTAAATAAAATACTACTTCTGGTTGAGTAATTTTTCTCAAATTTCATATTTGTTTGCTTTTTATCATTATAAATATCTATATAAAATTTAAATCATCTATCTGTAATTATAACCATAGTTTACTTGAAAATTCTTAAAAGTATTCATTTAACCAGAAGTAGCCCAAAAGTTGATAGGATTCCTTAATTTTGATATAAAGCAGATGTACAAAATCTCATTAACCTAGGTCAAAGTGTTTTTGAGTTATTGTGTTCACATACAGACTCACAGACAGACATACTTTTAAAAATGGTATTTTCGAACTCGGAAAGGTCTAAAATGTCAACATTCATCAAAATGTCAAGGTCAAATTTATTCAGGACTAGCAAAATACCCGCGCTTCGCAGCGGAGAAGTAGTGTGGTAAAGAGGTTATGTAAACATATATATATATATATATATATATATATATATATATATATATACATAAACATATATAAATATATATACATATCTACATATACATATATATCTACATATACACATATCTACATATACATATATATATAAATATATACATATATATATACATATACACATCCACATATATATACATATATATATATATATATACATATCAACATATATATACACATACATATACACATACATATATATATACACACATACATACATACATACATACACACATTTATCTATATATATATAAAGGAGAGTTGGGATCCGAGAGACTGTGTTTGTGTGTTTGTGGAGGAATGGAGAGTTAAGGCGGGTGTTGGAGTCACGTGATCATCTCCCCTCCCGTTCACCTCATTTCATTCACTTCATTTCGCTCCGAGCTGAGCTCCGCAGCTGGCGCGGTCTTGCTGTTCTTGATTTGCTTTTCACATGGCCAACTATACGTTGCATGCTCTAGAGTAAGCTCAGCGCACAACTTGGTCATATTACAACCGGAGGGACGAACTGACAACATGGTATACAAAGAGATCCTTAACAAATAATTATTGGTATAATTTCCCTCAGTTTATTATTTAAAATTTTAAAGCAGTACTTCGCCGCTGCGAAGCGCGGGTATTTTGCTAGTATATATATATATACACATACAGAGACATATATATAAATATACATATTTACATATCTACATATATATATACATATCTACATATATATACATATTTACATATATATATATAGACATACATACATATATATCTATATATCTATCTATATCTATCTATATATATAATTAATAATAATAATAATAATTCATTACATTTATATAGCGCTTTTCTCAGTACTCATATATATATATATATATATATATATATATATATATATATATATATATATATATATATAATAATCTCTATATCTAAATCCCCGCGAAGTACTGCTTTTAAATTTTTATTAAGAAGAAAACCCTTTTAAATTGAGGGAAAATATACCAATAAAAATTTGTTAAGGATCTGTTTTTTTGTGAAGCAGCCTTAACACAGCTTTTCTGCTGTTTTATAAACGAATGCCATATAAGGTCTTCTTTTTTCCTTGCTTCGCCAAGGAAGGAGCCTTTTTATTAAATCCAAGGGTTCTTCGCTTTTTCTTTTTTCTTTTTTTACGATTGTTATAGTTCTGTTTGTATAGCACGTTGTCAGTTCAGCACTCCGGTTGTAATATGACCAAGCTGTGCAAGCTTACTGTTAAGAATGCAACGTATAGTTGTACAGGAGAAAAGCAATCTTGCCTCAAATCAATGGCAACCTTTTGTAGGTCTATGAACTTAATTTAAACTTTAGGTTTACACGGTGCTTTCTTTCCGAAGTACTTGCACTCATGAATATGTCTGTATGCGTCAGTCGCTCAAATTCCCGCGCTTCGCACCGGCGAAGTACTGCTTTTAAATTTTTATTAAGAAGAAAAGAAAACCTTTTTAAATTGAGGGAAAATATACGAATAACAATCTGTTAAGGATCTGGTTTTTTGTGAAGCTGACTTCACACAACCTCTCCGCTGTTTTATAAACGAACGCCATATAAGGTCTTCCTTTTTCATTGCTTCGCCAACGGAAGCAGCCTTTTTATTTAATCCACAGTTTGTCCACTGTTTTTTTGTTCGTTTATTACGATTGTTATAGTTCTGTTTGAATACCACGTTGTCAGTTCAGCACTCCGGTTGTAATATGACCAAGCCGTGCAAGCACACTCTTGAGAATACAATGTATAGTTGTACAGGAGAAAAGCAATCTTGCCTGAAATCAATGGCAACCTTTTGTAGGTCTATGAACTTAATTTAAACTTTAGGTTTACACGGTGCTTTCTTTCCGAAGTACCTGCACTCATGAATATGTCTGTATGCGTCAGTCGCTCAAATCCCCGCGCTTCGCACTGGCGAAGTACTGCTTTTAAATTTTTATTAAGAAGAAAAGAAAACCTTTTTAAATTGAGGGAAAATATACCAATAACAATTTGTTAAGGATCTGTTTTTTTTGTGAAGCTTCCTTTACCCAGCCTGTCCACCGTTTTATAAACGAACGCCATATAAGGCCGTCCTTTCTCCTTCACAGTCAGTTCACGTGATTACGTGGGAGGCATGATGACGCGATACGCAACCCCGCCTCCCACGGCCAGCAAGCTGCAGTCCATTACTGTATATGGACAAAAAAGAGGTTCCAGTTATGACCGTTACGCTTTGAATTTCGAAATGAAACCTGCCTAACTTTTGTAAGTAAGCTGTAAGGAATGATCCTGCCAAATTTCAGCCTTCCACCTACAGTGATGAGTGAGTGAGTGAGTCAGTCAGTCAGTCAGTCAGTCAGTGAGGGCTTTGCCTTTTATTAGTATAGATTCCTATACTTGCTCAATAAATGATATTTTTGGACTCAGAAAGGTCTAAAACGTCAAGATTCATGAAAATCTCAATTTTTTCATGATTCCTATACTTTCCCTATACTGTGTATACGAGAAAGTAAAAACTGCATGGTTTAACTTAATCTTTCAAAGCAACAAAGGCTTTTGTTATTGTCATTTTATCCCATTATTGAATTAGTTCAAAAATAAAATTGGTGATGATTTGACAGATCAACAGGATCTTCTTCAAATTCTTCTAATATGGTCAACTATATCAGAAAAGCAGTCAACAAATGGTTGAAGTTTAGAAGTTATTAAGTTATTAAGAAATTTGTGTTAAAATTTGTCTTATTATATGTGGCTGATCATCGTGTGTCAGCCATTAATATACACTATTGTTTTAGCACAACAAGGTAAATTTTTAACATTAAGCATATTAAATGAAGAATGTTTAAGCAAAACAATCATTTGTAGAATATTGGTAAAATCATCTGTAGATGTTGCCTACGAGTATGTTGTAAAAACAATGTTTAGATGTTGCCTCTGAGTTAGGCAGTTACTGCAGTGGCTGAGCATCATAAACTGACTGTTCAACTGCTGAGATTGTAGGCTTTGATAACAACTTCACTGGAAGTAGCTGATCATACTGTTTCTTGCTTTCTGTAGAAATGACAGTCCTTAAAGTCTACCATGTATTGTCAACATAAATATTAATAAGGTGTGGAGATCATTTTAAATATTTGTGCTCTCCACACTTCCAATAAAAATAAGGCTAGATAAAGAGTATTGTGCAAATAAATAAACAAACACCATACTTAACAGGCTGTACATAAGTTTATATGTGTAGCTATATAACCTAACATTTCACAGACCACATGATCAAAGAAAAGCTAAGTGGGAACAACAACAATAACAACATTTATTTATATAGCACATTTTCATACAAATAATGCAGCCCAAAGTGCTTTACATGATAAAGAAAGAGAAAAAAGACAAAATAAATAAGAATTAAAATAAGGGAACACTAATTAACATAGTATAAAAGTAACGTCCGATAGCCAGGGAGGACAGAAGAAACAAAAAAACTCCAGACGGCTGGAGAAAAAAATAAAATCTGCAGGGGTTCCAGGCCACGGGACCGCCCAGCCCCCTCTAGGCATTCAACCTAACATAAATGATCATTCCTCATTGTATTCAGGGTTCTCATGGAAGATCTTGATGATGACAGTCATATGGACATCTGGCCTTTAATCCATCAATGTAGGGACATCACGGTGCTTTGATCAGGTGGTGGTGGCACAGGTCACCACCCCAGAAAACCGGAAAAATAACAGAAGAGAAAGTAGGGTTTAGTACGGATTTTGAATATGAATACCATGAATAATAATGATAATAATTGAATATACAGAGCATCAGGATTAAACTAAGATGAAGCTATGAAAAAATCCATGTTAAAGTAATGTGTTTTCAGCAGTTTTTTAAAGTGCTCCACTGTATTAGCCTGGGGAATTCCTATTGGCAAGCTATTCCAGATTTTAGGTGCATATCAGCAGAAGGCCACCTCATAACTTCTTTTAAGTTTATCTCTTGGAATTCTAAGCAGACACTCATTTGAAGATCTAAGGTTACAATTTGGAGTGTAAGGGCCTGTTTATACTTCACACTCGAAACGTGTACGCTCCCGCATCATGGCTGCCACGCGTTCTGAGCGTTCATTTGATGCGTCCTCTGAGTAGGTCCTCAGAAATTAACGCGATGTGTGCGCGAATTGCAGTACCAGCAAAAAGTCGGGGGGCGCAGTGTGTTAAAAGTTGGAATGTGATGTCAGAGTCTCTGTTTACTACAGTATCTACATGTGACAGAAAGCCGCTTTGCGGATCCTACGAGATCGGTGTGCACACTTCGATGTTTGATAAATGGTTCGATGTGGTGAAGCAAAATGCCGACATACAGATGTATTCGTGGTGCTTTTATATTCAAGCATCGCATATTCCCGATCGTAATGACACGATACGTTTTAAAATTCTCACATACCGTCTTCTGTGCCATCTTTTTTTCTAGGGCTGCCTCTGCTCCTGACAGCAGCGAATCGCCAGCAATAGATCGCCATACTGAGCACATTAAATGTATGATATTCCAACTCTCTGCACATTTTGAATCCTTAGATTTATACTTGATATCACTTTCATGATGAAAAGCATTAAAGCATGTATATTACATTTTACAGATAAATAGGTAATTTCGTTTAAATGATGAATACTGTTAATAATTACACACATGAGGTGACACAGTGGCGGAGCGTTAGCGCTGCTGTCTTGCAGGGAGTCACATCGCTGATATTCCCTGCCTGGAGTGTACATGTTTTCCTGCTGGGTTTCCTCAGTGTGCTCCAGTTTCCTTCCAAAGATATGCAGATTTGGGGATTTGGTGCCACTAAAATGACGCTAGTGTATGTGTGTGCTTGTATTCACCTTGCCATGAGCCGAGGCCTCATCCAGGGATTGTTTCTCACTCGTGCCCAATGCTTGCTGGAATGGACACATTCCTGGATTTAATCAATAAACATTCTTTTCAGAGATATTGCGGTAAGGTGTCATCGGAATTTAATGGCTGTTCTAGGCAATTCACCACAGAGAAGCCGAACATGTTCTTACCATGATAATATCTCGCACTGCCACCTGGTGGATTCCTCCAGATGTACGCAAAGTACGTGCGCAAGTATAAACACTACAACGCTTGCA
This sequence comes from Erpetoichthys calabaricus, assembly GCF_900747795.2. Classification (NCBI taxonomy): domain Eukaryota; kingdom Metazoa; phylum Chordata; class Cladistia; order Polypteriformes; family Polypteridae; genus Erpetoichthys; species Erpetoichthys calabaricus. The sequence goes on along the minus strand of NC_041396.2, from coordinate 164,510,745 downwards.
TAGCAGGAACGTCCGCTGCAGCATGCGTTGCGTCAAGTATAAACCCGGCCTAAGACATTCCAAAATATAAGATGGAGCGAGATTATTTAAGGCTTAGTAAACTATAAGCAGGATTTTAAAGTCAATTCTAAATGACACAGGTAACCAATGTAGTAACATCAAAACTGGAGAGATGTGTTCAGATTTTCTTTTCCTAGTTAAGATTCTAGCAGCTGCATTCTGCACTAATTGCAATCGATTTATGTCTTTTTTGGGTAGTCCTGAGAGGAGAGCGTTACAGTAATCTAGTCGACTGAAAACAAAAGCATGGGTTACTTTCTCAGCATCTTGCAATGTTGTATGGGGTCTAACTTTTGCTATAATTCTTAAGTGGAAAAATGGTGTCCTAGTAACCTGATTAATATGTGATTTAAAATTCAGGTCAGATTCAATAGTTACCCCTAATTACTTTACCTCCGTCTTGACTTTTAATCCTAATGCATCTAGTTTATTTCTAATAACCTCATTATATTCATTATTGCCAATCACTAAAATTTCTGTTTTCTCTTTATTTAGTTTGATAAAATTTCTACTCATCCATTCAGAAACACAAGTAAGACATTGTGTCAGTGAATCAAGAGAGTTGGGGTCGTCAGGTGCTGTTGATAAATACAGTTGTGTGTCATCAGCATAGCTGTGGTAGCTCATGTTATGCCCCGAGATAATCTGACCTAATGGAAGCATGTAAATCGAAAAGAGCAGCGGACCCAGGATAGAGCCTTGTGGAACACCATATAGAATATCATGGGTCTTTGATGTATAATTACCACAACTTACAAAGAATTTTCTACCTGCCAGGTAGGACTCAAACCAATTAAAGACACTGCCAGAGAGGCCCACCCATTGACTAAGGCGATTTCTAAGAATATTGTGATCAGTTGTATCGAATGTGCCACTCAGATCTAAGAGGATGAGAACACATAAACGGCCTCTGTCTGCATTTACCCGCAAGTCATTTACTACTTTAACGAGTGCAGTGTCTGTACTGTGATTTGTTCTGAAACCCGACTGAAACTTATCAAGAATACATGTTTATTGAGGTGATCATTAAGCTGCATAATGACTGCCTTCTCTAGAATTTTACTTAAGAATGGCAGGTTAGAAATAGGTCTAAAATTTTCAAAAGCAGAGGAGTCGAGATTATTTTTCTTGAGCAGAGGTTTAACTACAGCATTCTTAAGACAGTCTGGGAAGAACCCCGTATCTAATGATGAGTTTACTATGTCAAGAATCTATATAACAGCAATATAATATCTATATAACAAATCTAGCAAATCTATATAACAGACACTGGCGGCACGCTAGGGAGCAGCGGCTATTCCAGATTCAAAAAAAGGTGCATTTTAGCTGTTTTTAACTATTTATTTTGTTCGCACAGTCAATAAATCGTGTGTGAAAGACACACAAAGACTTTCATACAACCGCGTCACACTTCTGGAAATCAATTCAAGATTTAACACCAACAACTTACCTGAAGACGCTCTAACAAAAGAGTTCCATGAGTTAGGCCTGCTCCGTGAACTCGCCCCCGAATCACCTACAGGTATCATCCCAGCAAGGAGACGCCGCAAGCGGTGTGAGCGTACCCGGAAGCGCGGTAAACGAGGAGGTGTCCGAGCTAAGCTAAAGGCTAATCCAACCAGACCGGCTGTTCCGTCCATCATTCTGGCAAATGTTCGTTCATTGGACAACAAACTCGACCATATCCGACTTCTAAGAGCAAAATGTCGCAAAGTAAGAGACTGCTGTGTTTTTATCTTCACGGAAACCTGGCTGAATGATGATATCTCCGACGCGGCTATACAGCTAACAGGGCTACATGCTATCTGTGCGGATAGAGACGCCAGCAGATCCGGAAAAACACGCGGCGGCGGCCTGTGTGTATACATCAACACAGAATGGTGTGGAAACACAGGTGTGATCACGAAGCACTGCTCATCGCTGGTGGAATTTGTGGCAGTTAAGTGCAGACCTTATTATTTGCCGCGAGAATTCAATGTTATTGTTATTGTGGCAGTGTATATTCCTCCCGATGCAAATGCTGTATGAGGCCATCGGTGACCTGCAATCTCGCCACCCTGAGGGATTTTTTATTATCGCTGGGGACTTCAATCAAGCAAATTTAAAGACTGTTCTGCCTAAACTCCACCAGCATGTTAAATTTCCGACAAGAGGAGACAATATATTGGACTTGGTATACACTAACACCAGGTCTGCATATAGAGCAACTCCCCACCCTCACATTGGACTGTCTGATCACATTACAGTAATGCTTACTCCGGCATATATGCCATTGCTGAAGAGAACAAAGCCGGTAATAAAGCAGGTCAGAACATGGCCAGATGGAGCTACTGAAGCCCTGCATGACTGTTTTGAGTGTTTGGAGTGTCTTTAGAGAAGCAGCGACCATTGATCATCACATTGACATTAATGAGTATGCCGAAGCAGTGACAGGATACATTGACAAATGCATTGGAGATGTCACCGTCATCAAATCTGTCTCAACACACGCTAACCAGAAGCCATGGTTCACAGCAGAAGTTCACAAGCTGTTGAAAACAATGGATGCTGCCTACAAAGCCAACGACGAAGTGGCACTCAGAGCAGCTAGAACCAACCTGTCCCGAGGCATTAAGTTAGCAAAGTGGGAGTACTCAAAGAAAATTAGTGATCACTTCGCCTGCTCAAGAGATTCTCGTCGAATGTGGCAGGGCATCCAAACCATCACGGATTATAAGGCCCCACCGCATATGTGTGTTAACGACACCTCTCTTCCAGATGCTCTTAACACCTTCTATGCCAGGTTTGAGACACAGAACAATAAACCAGCATGGAAGACCATCCCCTCATCAGACAATCAAGTTTTGTCCCTGTCTGCAGCTAGTGTGAGAAGGACTCTCATCAGGGTCAACCCACACAAAGCTGCTGGACCAGATAACATACCTGGACGTGTGCTCAGAGCTTGTGCTGACCAGCTGACTGATGTCCTAGTGGACATCTTCAACATCTCCCTGAGCCAAGCTGTTGTGCCACAATGTTTTAAAAACACCACCATCAGACCTGTCCCAAAGACAGCTACAGCCTCGGAACTCAATGACTACCGCCAGTGGCACTCACTCCAATCATTATGAAGTGCTTTGAGCGGTTAGTTTTGAGTCACATAAAGAATCAGCTGCCCCCCAAACTGGATCCTCTACAGTTTGCATATCAATCAAATCGATCAACTGACGATGCAATTTCAATGGTATTCCACCTGATCCTGTCACATCTGGATCACTGCAATGCACATATAAGAATGCTGTTCATTGATTTCAGCTCAGCATTCAATACTATCATTTCCTGGCAGCTGATCAGTAAGCTGGATCTGCTCGGACTCAACACCTCCACCTGCAACTGGATTCTGGACTTTCTCACTGAAAGACCTCAAACAGTACAGATTGGGAATATAAGATCTAACACCATCACACTGAGCACAGGTGCCCCCCAGGGTTGTGTGCTGACCCTGCTACTCTTCACGCTGTTGACCCATGATTGCACCTCCAACTCTGACACAAACCACATTATCAAGTTCGCCGATGACACTACAGTACTGGGACTCATTGAGAACGACGATGATGCGGCGTACAGAGAAGAGGTGGAACGGTTGGCACTTTGGTGTAAAGACAATAATCTGTCTCTTAATGTTGAAAAGACAAAAGAGTTGATTGTTGACTTCAGGAAGACAAAGGCTGTCCATCTCCCACTCAACATTGATGGCATCACAGTAGAGAGAGTGAAGAGCACCAAGTTCCTCGGTGTTCATATTACAGAGGACCTGTCCTGGACCAAAAACACCAACTGTCTTACAAAAAGAGCCCAGCGGCGTCTTTACTTCCTGCGACGACTGAAGAAGGTGCACCTCCCTAAACCCATACTTACCACCTTCTACAGAGGCACCATAGAGAGCGTCATGACCAGCTGTATTACAGTCTGGTATGGAAACTGCCATGCCTCCGACCGCAAAGCCCTTCAGAGGATTGTGCGGACTGCTGAGTGCATCATTGGCAGCTCTCTACCCAGTCTGCAGGAGATCTAAACCTCACGCTGCCTTCATAAAGCCACTAGCATCATGGCTGACCCCCACCACCCCTCCCACCAATTGTTTACTCCTCTTCCATCTGGAAGACGACTCTGCAGCATCAGGAGCAGGTCTGCGAGATTGTGCAATAGTTTCTTTCCCCAAGCAGTCCGGCTCCTGAACACCATGCTGTCCTCCTCCACACTGGACTCTTTACTCCACACACTCTCTGGATTACATAATACTACTTAATACTGTATATGTTTTTTAGTTATATATATATATATATATATATATATATATATATATATATAATATATATATCTTGTGTACTGCACCTTTTGACTCTGGAGGACGATATTTCGTCCCACTGTGTACTGTAAGTATATTGTTAGGATGACAATAAAGCTCTACTTGACTTGACTTGACTTGAAGAATACTATCAATTAGGTATGCTCGATACTTCTTTAAAAAATATGTTGATATTGGGTCGAGGACGCAGGTGGAGGGTCTTATTTGAGAAATTATTTTATTTAAATCAGGTAAATCTATCCTGGTGAAAGAATTTAATTTGTTTAAAATGGGGTACCGGGGTTTAAGTGGTTCAGTATTGGAATACGAGCAACATAAATTTAACTGCTTAACAAAACCCCTGCTATTCTTTTTACAAAGTAAGTTATTGCGTCCTGTCCAGAAGTTGGTCGGGTTTTCTTTTTTCAAGCCATAAATTTGAAAGAATGCATATTTGAGTCCCAAACTCTTAAGTATAGTGAGTCTGTTGCTTATATTAAATGTATAACATAACTAAAGTTTTGGCATTGATATGAAGTAACAACAAATTTGACTGAGTCATGTGCACATGCAAAATTTATTCACTAACATTTTCTGTTAAGTAAGTAAAAATCAATTGAGTACTACTTAAAATCAATTCTAAGAATAATTATAACAAATTTGCCAAATGAATTTGAGAACTGAGTTTATTCAGGATATTTTTTCACAAAAACTCTTGTAAGAATACATGTTCAAAATCAGTTTTGAAAGCAAGCCATTTGGACAGGGTTGTTACATTTTCTGTTGTCAAGATTTTTGTTTTCATCAATGTATGCAGGAGACATTAGCTGGCATTATTTAATGGACCCCATTCTATTCAAATGCCATTTTTATGTGCTTTCACTACATTCATCACATTTTAGTTGTTATGTTACTGAACATTACTTTGGCTTCAAAAACCCAACTAATGGCACAAATTTAGTGTTTGCCGATTTGTTTCCAGTGATGATGTACAGTTTGCTGTTTGAACAGACCCAGATCTGCATGTCTTGGTGATTAAAATGTTTAGTTTAGAGCATTACAGTTTGTGTCATTTGATTAATATCATGCATCTAATATAAGATAGGTCACATGAATGTCTGGGCAATATGGAGGTTTTGAAACATTAAGCAAATATTTTTTTTTGCTTTAGAATTAACCTGTAGAGTATCATCAGATACATAGCTGGCCACACATTTTAAAATTTTATTTGATTTTTCTTTCCTCACACCATTTGCGGCCAGGGTAAGCACCTCTCTGAAATCCTGACTTGGATTAGCCGATTACAAAATGGATGGATAGTTAGATGGACTGTAGCCCTATTGAATAAATCCGGAGAATAAATACGTTTATTAACACTATTTTTTAATCCCTCATTCAAATTCATGAAGGTACAAGTTAAAATGATAGCAAGTCCCACTCTTTGGTCACACCATCAAAACTTACGTGAATTGTGTATTTGTGTTTCCAAATTAATTCCATAGTGAGATAAAAATATCAGTAACAAAGGCCCTTATGTGTAGAGCAGAGTGGGTTTCCAATTTAAACCATGTTGAATGTTTAATT
>NC_041396.2:164052274-164127274 GCF_900747795.2 Erpetoichthys calabaricus | reverse complement strand
TCCTAGCATAAGTACAAACGGGACAAGTTGTCCTATACAGAATGCCGGTTCATTTCAGACCAAGCAAATATTATACAGTGTGTTCTATCTCATTTCAAAGTGATAAAATGGCTCTAGCTCTTCTCTTCTTGCTTTGAGAGTTTTTAGATTTTATTTTGTTTATGAACTCTTCCTTAACCCTCTTGGTATACGTTATATGTGATCAGTATTTTCAGTTGGTGGATATAGCAGCCAGAAGCTAGCTGGAAGGCAAGAATACGATCACAGACAGCCAATCTTTAATGCTAGAGCATACACTTTACAAAGCAGTACAGACAGAGCCTTCAGATATGCTGCTGCATTTGAAATACTGGACTGCAGCAATGCTCTCACTGTCTCTCAGCTCTTCAAAGAAACGTCAGCCATACATAAGCCCACTGCTGCTATTTGTGAAGGTAATTTAAGCATACTAAGCAAGGTGAAAAAGTGACGTGTGGCAAAATAAATGTGCATCCAAACGAGTGACATTAATCAAAATGGACCTATAACAAAAGTGGTGGCTTGCCAAAAAATTCTTAACTGTTATAAAACAGAGGCTGGAGTGCCGCCTAGTGACTTGAATAAGATTGAAACAGCAGGGTTTAGATCGCCATCCTTAACGTTTTAAGTGTATATGATTTTCTCTTTTTTTAAATTCTTTTCTTGCCATCAGTTTACCAAATGATTTTCTGTGTCATTGTTATTGTTTTATTTATTTTTGTAAGTGAAACCATAACTATACAGCTAGAAACTTCAAATTATAAGTGTATCATTGTGTAGTATCTCTCTTGATGTTCCAGTTTATGTGTTTCCTAAAAATGAGATTTTAGGATAGCCTTACATTTAAGGTGTCACAGATTGGCAGTTTGCTAGCCCTCATAGGTTTGTACTTTTTTTATTTCAAAGTCCAAATGTATACGTTCACTTTAAAGTCTGACATGCGTATTTCTGAGCTTTTTTTGTCCGACTTGCACTCCTTAGGTACCTGAAGTGAGTTTCAGCTACTAAAAAGGTTCTTAAACTCAATACTGGGGACTTTCATGGCTGCAGGCTTCTGTTCCAACTAATTTCACAATCATTGGGTTATTTTACCTCTAGTTGATCTCATTTAACTAGCTTGTCCCTTTTTTCTCTATTTTCTTATTCTGCATTCAAAAAAGAACAGCAATGTGATTTTTACTTTTATAAGACATTTAGAAGTATTTGGATTTTTTCCGCAGCTTTAAATGCTTAAACCTGTTTTGTTGTTTTTCTATTAATTTGTCTTTTTCTCTGTAATTTGCACCCTTAAATGTATCCTAATAATGACAGCTTGCTTAAATAGGCTAGGGGTCTAATTAAAAGCTGATGTTGGTTGCAACAACTTTCATTAAATCCATTTTAGTGCTCTAGTGCTGGCTTTTTTCTTGCCGATTTTTTCAGTTTCTGATTTATATTATGCTGATAATTTGTATTGTTCTTGCTCGTCTATATTATGACTTAATAAAAGGACAGACAACATGTTAGAAGGGTTGGGATCCCAGCAGAGGAAACTCCATTTAATTACCTTAGGAAAAGGGAAAAAAGAAATAAAAAATTTGCTCTGGAGTTAGATTATAGCATTTTGACATGACAGCGTACCTGACAGCTGCTTTCATAAATTGCTCTGACCTCCTGTTTCACTGCCCTTTATATACTGTATGGTCAGAGCAAAAGGGATGTCACTGGTCCTCGGGCAGGACCTTCATTACTGTTATGGTAGAAGTGGATGATATGATAGTGACTGTACCACAACCCCTTTCTTTCTGTTTACTATCAAACTGGTCCCTGTAAGCCACTCACCTAACCCATGTTTTTGGCAATGCCTCTCTGTCAGCTCAACCCTAATAGTGAGTGTAATTGGCTACAAGGTTGTGGATTTGAGAGATGGGCCTTTTCTATGTACTACTTAGATTTTTATGTGGTTATAAATCTAAAAACCACATTGTCACATCATATTGGGATTTAGATTGCCGTGGTAAATAATGATGGTAAATCCATGTACTAACAAGCAGTATTCGAGTTTTCCACAGTTGAAGGTCATGGGCTGTGGTTCTGCCAGTTATGCAGTCATACAGTCAAAGTGAGTCAATTTTGTCTTTTGTTGTGTTCTTGAACCACAAGGGCACAGTTTCTCAAAAAGTCTGAATCATTGTTCATTGTATTAAAATATTTCCATTTGGGGTTCACTCTATGCCTCCTAACTTTCCTTGACTATGTCAAAGGTTTCCCTTGCTTGTCTCTCATTCTGTAACTCAAAGGGTTGACAAATAGGATGAAAGGGACAGTTACTCCCAATGCCTCCTGTTTGTTTGTACATGTTTTATAAACATCTGTTTAAGGGTCTGGCTGAGCCTGTCCACAAGTTTTCTACAATAAATAAGACTCATATTTCATAGAGATGGGCAACCTGATTTTTTTTTTTCCACAACAGATTTTTTCAGGGTCAGTCCAATGATTACTCCATTGGAAGGTGTAGAGAGGACTATTTCTGCCATGTTCCATATAATGCTCTGTTCAGTAAGCACACAGCAGGCCATAGAATAACAGTGACTCTCCCTCTGAATATAGATAAACCTGGTCTTTTTGATTATGTATATTTGTGGTGTAATGTTTTGGCTAGCAATCATGGTCATATTACTACCCTAATCAACTAATGTGCCAACTAGTGTTGACTGGCAAAATTCTCCAAAGCAGTTTTTACAGCAAATAATTTGTGTTTGGTGGTGACCTTGTTCACTGAATATTTCCAGGAAATGCACCTGTGGCAAAGCAATTTTTTTCCCAGAGCCCACTGATGCTTTGCAAGGTCAGAGTGACATCAAAGAGCAGCCATATACAGAACTTTACATTAGAACATTAGTAAACTCTAAACAAAAAACAGGCCATTCAGCCCAACAAAGCTTGCCAGTCCTGTCCACTTGATCCTTCTAAAATAACATCAAGTCTAGTTTTGAAAGTCCCTAAAGTCCTACTGTCTTCCACACTACTTTGTAGCTTATTCCAAGTGTCCATGGTTCTCTGTGTAAAGAAAAACTTCTTAATGGTTTTGCCAAATTTACCCTTAACAAGTTTCCAACTGTGTTCCCGTGTTCTTGATGAACTCATTTTAAAATAACAGTCTCGACCCACTGTACTAATCCCTTCAGAATTTTAAACACTTCAATAATGTCTCCTCTTAATCGTCTTTTACTTAAACTGAAAAGGCTCAGCTCTTTTAGTCTTTCCTCATAATTCATCCCCTGTAGCCCTGGAAGCAGCTTGGTCACACTTCTGTTGACTCTTTCCTGCACTGCTATGTCTTTCACACATGCATACTGTATGTGTACTCCACCTCACATTTCATAGATCTCTGTCAATCTGCTTCATGCATGCTTAATGTCATTACTCCAGCCAATGAAAGGCATGACCCCTTATATATATATTGTAGCAGTAGAAGGCGCTATCATCCTCTTGAACCCTCAGGTACCACGCCAGACACCAAGTAAAAGTCCAATTATTATTGTTTTATTATAATAACGTGCACCAAGCACCCTCCACTCCACACTACTCATACAATAAACCAATCACTAACACAATTCTCAATACCAACCCTCCACTCCCAGACACTTAGCCACCCTTCCTCCCAGCTCAGCTCAGTGTCTGGGATTTCCCATGGTCCTTTTATATCTTCTGACTTGGAAGTGAATCCACCCTACAGTCCATGTGATTCCTTAACACTTCTGGGTCAGATAAAAAGTCCCTTTCTTCATCCCGGAAGCACGTTGTTCCTTCTGTTCATGTGACCAGGACGTACTTCCGAGTTATAGGGCACGTAGCACTCCCCAAGCCTCCCTACAGCGGCTCCTGGTGGTCCCCATGGTATCCAGCATGGCTGTTTGTAAAAACTACAAGGTTCATGAGGCCCTGCTGGAATTTGGGGAGCCTCCATACTGCTGGGAGGGCTCCACCTGGCGGTTTGGAGGTGTGGGCCAGAATATATGGCCGGCCATCCCTCATAATATACAGTATACATATATATATATATATATATATATATATATATATATATATATATATATATATATATATATATATATATATATAATACGGATCCCTTGCATCACACTCTCTGGGTGTGCTAGTATGTACTAATAATGGTATGCATATATTATCTGCCGGTACTCTGAAGTCAAAAGAGGGAAGTGCCAGCATGGAGTTGTGCAAACCAATCTTTGACTTCAGGTGTCTGGAGCCCTGCCCTCTCACTGGCCATACATCAAGTCCATATAGGGGGAAGGGATGTGGACTGAATGTATTCACAATTAGCCATGTGGTGTGATCCCTAGTCACAACAAACCTTAAAGGAGCCCCACTGCCTCCCCTTCACCGAGTCAGAAAAATATTTTAAACCCTCTGAAATAATAATAACAATTAAAGTTTTATTACCACTTACAAGGTGTTTGTTTCTGCAGAATTGTGATGTATCTGCACAAATAGATCAGAAACAAAAAAAATATGCCAGCTGCATCTCGTCTATCTGTGCAGAAGCTTTGCTCTTATTTCTTACATTAAAATATAGAAACACATTGTAAGTAGTAATACATTTTTCGTTATTATAATTTCACAAGTTTAAGGTTCATTGTGCCTCTTTTCCTTATATGGACCTGGAACGATACTGCTGAAACTCCAAGACTGAGTTGTGTTACCTGCTCCCGTGGAACAATCAGCATCCCGAAGATTTGAATTCTGTAAATGTGATGATATAGTTTCTGGTCATTTGTTGTATTTTGTTTGTGGTTATTGTTTGCCTGTATCTTTTGTTGTTTGAGGCAGGGTGATGTTATGGTTAGTACTGCTACCTCACTGTTCAGGTCATATTTTTTGCCACAATAATCATTCCAGCATAGTTAAAGGATGCTTTTCTAGCCCTCAATGGCACTTAAAAGTCCATTGCACTAGTTTAGTTCCACCTCCCTCGTTGACTTCAATGCATTTTGCTGAGTTCTGCAAGGCTTCTTAACACGTCGGTGATTTTGCCAAAGTTATGTCAAGGAGAACTTTCATTAATGAGAACCTTGTGCCCATTTACCGTCTTTGATTTACAGAACAGGTTAGACAGGGGTACAGTATACAGACACAGTCAACAAAAAGTACAGTTCTCCAATTGACCAGGCACAATCAGTTTATCCAGCCTGGGAAAATTGTGTATGATGTATCTTAATTAACGACACTTGAAGGAGGGAGGACCAATAGTGTGGAGCACTTCATTTCTGTGAATCCTTCTGATTCTTGTTTTTTCATGCCTTGGTTTGGCAGATGAGGAGAGTGAGTCCTTTGTTTTACTTCTGTCTTGTTCATTCTCTCAGTCCCACTATGCCACTCAATGATCTTGACCACTTCTATGGTTTTCCAGGTCTGTCATTGTAATAACCAGGTGAGAGACTCAGGGGATAAATTAACTAGGTAGTTGGTGGTAGTTAGCTGCTCCACACGGTCACTGGAGTTGTCAACTGACTTTAGCCATTTCTCTGTTTTTGCAACACAGAATGGAATAACAGATCAAATTTCCAGTCCCTCACTTTCCTTGCAGGAGATTGATTCGGGTGTGATGTCATAGTGGGCCATTATTTTTTAATGTCATCATTTGTCACATGTCATTTACCCAAATCAAAATATGCCGTTAATGTTCCTTAAGTCAGGAGGGGTCTAAAACTGTTGGCCCACTCATGGTACACCAAGTTATTGCAAGAGACCTCCACATGCTCCTTACGAGTATGTCACAGCAGTATTAGTACCAGTTCTGACTTGAGTGCTCGATCTATGCAGAGGAGCTCCATTCATTGTCTCAAGGGATGGCGTTAGTTAGATGGGTAATGTTAAATTGGCTGAGCTTGTTAGTGTGGATATATGTGTGTGAGAATGCCCTGTGATGATCTGCTGTCTCTTTCAGGCCTTCCTTAACTGTCCAAAGAGGAGGGCGTAGACTCACCTGTGAAACTCCACCTTAAATTTCAGAGCTGGTTTGTCTTGGACATCTAAAGCAAGGATCTGGCTCTGCCAGCTCTGACAAGTGTATTTGAAATTACATGCCACTTCTTAGGGCAGGTCCCAAACTGTTATGTGCCAGTTAAACATGCACTGCATCTGGGGCTGTTCACAAGAAGATTCACAACAGTATGGCCAATGATTCCCCCTCATAATGGCCATCCTTGGGATGACAGACCATTCTGAAGATTAGAGACTCTTTCACTAAAGCTTTAAATGCCAAGGGTAGCATTGTAATTGTTGGAAAATGGTCATCTTGTAATTACACGATACATTCTAGTGTTCTGTTTAAGAATTAATATGTGAAGGAAGGTAAGATGGAGATGAATGATATACAGCTTTAAGAGTTAAAAGAAGGCCGTTAAAATTCATTGGTACATTAAGCAGCAACCTAAGAAGAGATTTAGAGGCTATAATGATATGACCATAATTACAATTGTCTCTTATGATGCTTACAAGAGGACAGCAACTTGGCAGATCATTGTTGTGTTTTTTGTAAAAACTTGCATTGCTGTGACAGTAAGGCAGTGTGAGAGATCATATATATAAGAAAGATTGCATTTTTTGTAAACGAAAGCTGGTGTGTGCTGAGTGAGTTGTTTGTGTATTACTGCAGTTTTTGAAGTTTATTATATTAAATGATGTTTGTGGTTTCCCTTCTTTCCAGATTTAAATAAACAAGCCAACAGATAAACAAAATAATAAATAAATTGCTATATTGTGATTATAGAAGTTCCAGATAGGGTGCATTTGCTTTTGTTAAATTACATCACATTAGAAATTAAAGGAAAAGCTTGTAAACTGAATTTGAAAGGTTTAGAGCTGAAAACTCATTTGTCAGAAAAGAGTAAAGATATTGTATTTTATACTTACACTTTCATTGGGTTTGTTGCTTTGAAGCATTCAAAAAGCATCCCAAAAGGTTTCCTGCTCTTAAGAAAATAAAGCTCATAGAAAGAAAAAAGCAATGAACATAGGAGAAATGTTTTCCCATGCTTAAGTTAAAAGAATATATTCCGAGATTCAGCTGTTAACCGCAATTTAGTGATGCAGTGTAACCCAAATGGGTTTAGGTAAGTCACATTCAATGTGCCAATTTAAGAATAAGTTACTCCAGGCAGGGCTGATTTGTTTTATTGAATCTTTTAAGTGGAAAAAATGGTGCTATGCTACGGAAAGAGAATGCAGAATCACTGTATTATATCAAAGTTCAGATATAAAGCAACTTTCAAAATTATTATACTTTTGACAAGGCAGTTTTAATTACTATTTAATTGTTATCCTAATAGTATCACTGAAGTGTCGCTTTAGTATTATTATTCATTGGAGCACTGCAGGTGATGATGTTGACAGTATTGCTTTTGTTATCTTTTTGCTCTTTTTTTGCCATGGTTAATTCAATTTGGAATCATCATTGTTGTAAACATATTCAAACTAAAATTGTTTTGTAAATAATACATTATGTTGCTCATCTACTATGTTCTGTTACAATGTGATATTTCTGAATGTGTTTATTAGTTAGTCATTATCCAACCCGCTATATCCTAACTACAGAGTCACGGGGGTCTGCTGGAGCCAATCCCAGCCAGCACAGGGTGCAAGGCAGAAACAAATCCCTGGGCAGGGTGCAAGCCCACCGCAGGGCACACATACGCACACACACACCAAGCAAACACTAGGGACAATTTAGGATCGCCAGTGCACCTAACCTGCATGTCTTTAGACTGTGGGAAGAAACCGGAGCCCCCGGAGGAAACCCTCGCAGACACGGGGAGAACATGCAAACTCCAGGCATGGAGAACCCGGGAAGCGAACCCAGGTCTCCTTACTGAGAGGCAGCTGCGCTACCACTGCGCCACCATGCTGCCCGAATGTGTTTATTAGTTAAACAATATTTTTAACCACTTCATGCCCGTGATCTGAAATTACATTAATAAGGGCAACGCTCATATTAACTACCAGTTCACGTATGTTAAATGGGACAGATGGCAATCTGAAAAATATCAGATATCGCTTCAATAACAACCGTTTTCTTGATCACGTCCATTAAAGTCTTCTACCTTCAATAACTTAAGACATTTCTTATTTTATTTCTAAGATAAAGAGAAAAAAAGCTATGGTAAAGTATGTTTTGACATGTAAAACATTTTCTGAGACTTTTCAATCTAGTTTCTAAGCTTATCATATAGTAGCAGAGAAATAAGTCTTAGGGGTTATAAAACATTTGTGTTTAATCCATGTTCTGGTAAATGCTATGTTCTTTTTGCTTTTAAATATTACTGCTGCCGCTCTTGACACAAGTAACAACTTTAATCTGGCATGCAAATTGGAGACATCCCAGGCCCAGTAGTTAAATTATTTTGATTACCTTTGAGTAAAGACCTTCTCAGTTTTATGGTGATTCTCTGTGCTTTTAGCCAGCATTTACTTGTGGTGGCCCCCAGGGTTCAGTTCTTAAATCTTTTTTTATTCTACCAGACTATATTATTTTGAATGATAATCGTAATATTACTTTCTATTGCTATGCTGATGATATTCTCCTGTATTTCACTTTCTTGCTCCCTTGTTATTTTTCTGTCCTGGTTATTATTGAAGGGGTAATTCCCTTATCTCAGACAGTAGTTCCAACATTAAGATGTTTTGGATCTGACAGATTCTGTTCTCTGGTCCCTGCTTTTCTTTCTTTTTTATCCCTTTTCTGTCTATTTTTATCGAGTTATTTATTTTATGTTTATAATGTTCCAATTACAGAATGTGTTATTAAGTTTCTATATGTAAATCTATGTTTTCTTATTTCCCTTGCATTTTGTGGGTGGTACCCCAAGTGGCAGAGTTAGCCAAATGTCACCACACCTGAGCCCATCTTCTGACTATTTAGGTCAAAACAGAAGAAGAGCGCAGACATGGGAATATGAATTCTATGTGAGATATGAATATTGTTTTAATATTGTATTTACTGGCTTTTTGATATTTTACAGATTTGTTTTAAGTTTATGAATTCTGGATCTCGTATTGAGACTTGTTATCTGATGATTGCCTTTTAGGTAACTGTGTTTTTGTTCCCTTTTTGAGATTTTGTTATTTTTTTGTTATTTTTCTCTGTTGCTAAATAAATACTTTCATTTTTATTAAGATCCTTGTTGTAGTTTTTCTCTCCAAGACAAGGTTTTATGGTTTCACCTTTTCTTGAAAGGCATGTCAATACTTTGGGACATATTAGTGTAACTTTAAAGATTTAACCCCTTTAGTCCTGTAGGTCAAAGCAGGCTTGTGGGTTTAGGAGTCAAGCACATTTGGGGTGAGGCCTAATCCAGCCATGTAAAGGAGGACAGACCTGGCTTGTGAAGGCTTTTGGAGGCCTCACACCCTTTTCGCTATGGATTTTTCTCCAATTCATAACAGAAGAAAGATTTGCCTCACATTCTAGCATCTGGATCTCATGCCCAATACTTGTCCCTGAGAAAGCATCCTCATTAGACCTCCAAACACCCTTACCTAGCTCCTTACAACCTGTAGTAGCAGCAAGTCATCATTTGAGATAGTTGGACAGTTCTATGCATCATAGGGAGTAAAAACCACCATCCTGTTAATGAACTTAATTTTGACAGTTATTATCTGTTGTCACATTTTTTTCAGTAAATACCCACAGTTCGTGATGGTAGACAAGGATGATAAAGTAGAGCTACATTAAACATTGCTTTACCTAAGCACTTAGCGCCCGCTATGCTACTAATGTCTGGTGCAATACCCAGAGCTCAGCCCCTACTCCATTAGTGAAACATTCACAACAGTTGATTCCTTCTCACATGCAACAAAAAACAAGTCTTATGTGAAAGGTAACTATAACCTTAGGCTTCAAGATGCTGATTATCAGTACAAGCATTTTGTTCTTGGTTTGAATCCACTCCAGTGTTTTACAATCCTTGCATCCTGAAACCCTTTTATATCCTGCTTATAAAAATCATGAATTAAGGGAACACATGACACATTATTCAGCTGTTGTGCTGAAAATAGAGCAACTAAATGGTGTGTAACTATCTCCCAGTGCTTGCGCAGCATCTCCTACAAAATATGCCAGAGTTCATGGTCTTTAATGTGCTGTACGTAGACATGATCTGGCAAACCCACACAGACATTTACATTTTCTTTTCACAGAAGTAGAATCTGCATTACTCCTCCTGAATCAGAACTTCAGATACTGGTTGGAGTCTCTTTACCTTTACTATGGCATATAAACTCCCCTGCGGTGGGTTGGCACCCTGCCCGGGATTGGTTCCTGCCCTGTGTTGGCTGGGATTGGCTCCAGCAGACCCCCGTGACCCTGTGTTCGGAATCAGCGGGTTGGAAAATGGATGGATGGATATAAACTCCCAGGAAGGCTAGGCAATGTGATCTGTCCATAATTGAAATGTTCTGTCTTTCTAAATGAAAACCACTAGCCAAGTCTGTCAATCTAGAGAAATTATGGAAGATCAGAATAATAAAATAAGAATGCCTGAAGAAGAGATGGATTGGAGCAAGCAGGTTTGATATTTCAGCCAGGGTTCTTCCCCAGGCTGGGGTTCAAATCCTTGTTTTATTTCTTCTTTCTCATTTTTGATTCTTTTGTTTGTATTAATTTTATTTCTGTTTATTTGCATTATTCTTGGTATTTGATTTTGCCTTTGTATGTATGCCTTGGTTATATTCCTTGTATTTTGTTTGTGTTTCTCCAAGAGGTGGGGTTACCTATCCATCACTACAAGAAACTGCCTTTTACCCTGTAAAGGTGAGGTCAGCACACAGTCATTTGCAGTTTATTTGAATACACTTGGGAGTTGTGAGTTTCTGTGTATTTACTGGTTTGTTTTTTTTTAACTCTGTGCTCTGTATTTTGACTATTCTTTGGATTTGTGATTTAGATTTTTATAAGAGACAGTTTATACTTCATGCTAAGAACGCATGCACATCATGGCTGCCACGCATTCCCAGTGTTCATTTGACGCGTCCTCTGAGTATGTCCTCATAAATTAACGTGACGTGAGTGCAAGTTGCAGGGGGCGCAGGGCGATCAAGTTTGATGCATGCTTCAATGTTTGATGAATGGTTTGATGCGGTGAAGTAAATCATCAAACTTATACGCTGACATATAAATGTTTTTGTGGTGCTTTTCTTTAACTGTTTCTCACATAGGCTTACAAGCGTCACATATTCCACAAATTAAAGACGCAATACACATACCATATTCTGTGCTGTCTTTTTTATGTTTTATTGAATTTATTAAAAGCACGTAATGTTTCATACAATCAAGTCAAACCTAACAAAACAATTTTTTTGCACCTCTGCAGCAGCACCAGAATGTACTTGAGCCACAGAGAAAAACATTTTAGGGACACGGGTCTATTTCGTGATTAAAGTGGAAAATTCGACTTTAATCTTGATGTTTATTTTGTCATTAAAGTAGAACGTCATAAACTTCATCTTAAAACCAGCCCAGTTATTAATCGCTATGTGCTTCTGGGGCTTCTTCCTGTGTTGACAGCAGCGACAGGCAGTGACTGCCACACAGAGCACATTAAATTTATAATATTTCAGCTCTCTACATTTAGAATACTTGGATTTATACTTGATATCATTTTCATAATGAAATGTGTTAAATAAAGCATGTATGCTACATTTTACAGATAAACTGTAACATTTAAATAATTAATACTATTAACTAGCCGACGCCCAGCGTAGCATACGGCGGTGTAAGAATAGAAACAGAAAACGGTGAGAAAGGAATTCAGAAATCAAGAAGAAATAAATACTTCTTGAAAGATGCAGTGTGCATGTAGAATTTCCGGCCAAGCAGGATTACATGTGAAAGTGATAAATAAATTAGGCTTTCCGAATTTACGTACTATGGCCATGGCATCCTGATAGTTTTGTTGCATGTATCTTTGATTTCCTGAAATGTAGATGGTAATATGATCATTTTGCCTACACGTATGTTGTTATTTTCAGCGTTTGCTTGCAGTGTGTCTGATAGTTCCACATGCAGATCTTGTTGATGTAATCTGAGATAGATGAGACGCGTGTCTTCTGTTTTAACATAAGCATCTATGACGTACTGTTGGAATAGTCTGCCGCTGGAGTGCAAAATACTAAATGTATTCCTCATTGCTAATCTGTACGTGTAAAATTGGCATTGAGTAAGCCTTATTCATGTGGCGCTTCTTTTATCGGGAACATGTTGTAAATCTTTGTGCCAGCCAATGTCTCCGTAAGGGAATAAAAGTGGGTAATAAAACTGGGTAAACCATTGGATCGCAATTCATATTGAGCGTGGAAATCTTTTTACAGGAGTTGCCTATGGGATAGATGCAACTGTCCCTTTCGGCAGGCGTTTCGCCATCTTCTCCGATGAAAATCGCTGCAATGTCGGGGCATTGTATCGTCATAAATCCTGCCTAGGGATTTCCTTGAAAACCATTTGTACAGCTGCTGTTGGATTGGACTGAGCGATTTCATGCATATGTTTGTATGATTTAGCGAAGGGGTTGATGGTTCTGAGCATGGAATCTAGCTGGAGAAGTACATTTTCACTGCATACAGAGTTTGCTTTATTTTGTAAGCGTACTTCAGTATCTTGCGCTGTGTCAAAAACATACAACTGTCCATATCCTGGAGAGGTAGAAGTGTAAGTGTGGAGATATTTGGTGATAAATTTGCCCGTGTATTTTAAAACAGTATGGTCCATGGCCAGGAGGTTGAGTTATCTGTGCACCCATGGAAGCAAACGCTAGAGAAGAGTTGTATTCTCAAATGTGTTCACGATAATTTTTAGCTTCTGATGTTTGCTGTGTAAGAAGCTGTTGTAAAGACACAGGTGACTCCCGCAAAGGTGGTAAAGCTACTTTACCGTCGTGGCAGCACCTCGAGTACTTGTTGGATGTATTACGCTCAGCAGGCCAGTATAGTGCATGACATGGAAGAGGACGAATAGGAATCGAGAAATGCTGTGTCGGCTGCGTGTGGGCAATGATTCAAAATCATTGTCAGCAAAAAGAAGTCTGACTCTATAAAATCTTAACACTAACTTGGATTTCTTTTCCTATAACTAATGCTACAAAAAGAAGGATTTTTTTTTTAATTTAAATACTCAAAGCTCAGAAGCTGATCTCCACTGGAACTTGAGTGTTGTCTAAGTACATCATGTGGCATCCATTTTATGTGACCAGTAATGGACACAGTGACCACAGGCCATGACCAGAAAGAAACAGTCACAACAAAGCAGCGACCATCTAAAAAAATCATAACACAAAATGACGTTGCCATTTTAATGCTAATAATTTTCAGTGAGTCAAAAAAAAATTTGTATACAAAAAAATGTAATAGATTCCCCAGGATCCATAATTCAGACCAAAGTACAGTACTAAAATGTGCACCAATCAAAATATCCAGAAATCATTGATCATTTCTGACTTGATTGAACCCATCCTGCATTCTTGGTATTGTAAAGCATTATAACTTCCACAGTGATCATAGTGGCTAAAATGCATCCAGCCATACAAATGCTTCTTGGTCTACTGGCTTCAAGTGTCTTTCAGAATGTTCATTTATTTTCAGCCACTCTATTCTTAATCAAAATTGATAGTTGCCTACTTTTGCTCAGAATAGTCTAACTGACACTTTGCCTTGCATAACTGCCCTGAGAAATCTTTGATAATGTCTAAAAGTTGTACTCATTGGCCTCATCAGACTCTTCTCTCACCAATATATTTGCTTTAGGTACTGTACTTGCAGGCAACATTGCACACATTTCCTGGAGGACATAATTTTATCACATTGTAGCTTCCTTTAATGCTGTTGTACCATGACAGTTCCAATGTCATGACTACAAAATCAAATTTTCACCTTTGATCTACACGTACCATGCTTGTTAAGGACAATAATACAAAATCCAATAACAATTCATCACTCAGGTACCAATCATGTAAGCCATTTCTCCCAGTGAAACCCATCCAGTTTTTATTGGCACTGACATTTCCTAGCAGTAAACATAATTATTTATTCTTACTCTTTCAAATAACCCCTTCACTAGCTCTAAAAAGGCTCATTCCTCTTCAGAGTTGCAGTCAAGGTCAAGGTTTTTTCCCTTTCTTCTTGTAGTTCTAAGTTGTAATGTTGCAACCCTTTCTTCCACCAGTACAAAAGCACGGCCAGTGGTTTCTGCATATTGCCACTCTTGTTTAAGGCATACATTGTGGAGCAACATCTGCTCTTCAGCTGCCTTGATCTAAAGCAGGGATCTCCAACTCCAGTCTCAGGAATGTTGATCTGCTCAGGTCCCCAAAACATTTTACCAGTGCTCTTAGAAAAGAGAAAATCAACAATTTCAGAAATGTATGCTATTACACAATGAGAGCAGCAACAAGCCATGGAATTAAAGAACGGGTTTAATTAACAAGAAGACTCGGCTCCTAATTAAGCAACTGGTTGGAGTGAAATTGGTTGGAGTTTGAGGCCCTGACTTAGTTGGTCTTCTGTCTCACTACACAATTTAATTTCTGTTTGGGTGCCATTTAAGGAAGGAAATGAAGCAATTCAGAGGAACTATGAAGAAATTCAAGGGAACAAATCTTAAAAAACATCCATCCACCCATCCATTATCCAACCCGCTATATCCTAACACAGGCTCACGGGGGTCTGCTGGAGCCAAACCCAGCCAACACAGGGCACAAGGCAGGAACAAATCCCAGGCAGGACGCCAGCCCACCGCAGTCTTAAAAAACAAGTCAATTAAAATTAATTCAAAAGAACTTAATTAGCAGCAAACAGTGCAATAATTAAGAAATGGGTTAGAATGAAAACTTGCTGCCACTGGGGCCCTCCAGGACCAGAGTTGAGAACCCCTGATCTGCAGTTTTTATTTTGTAAAAAGTATACCAACATTGCCTAAACTTTTAGTCAGGCCAAATAATGGTGGAAAAAGTCTGTTTTAGTGACATCATCACAAAATGTTTCTTGACTCCTCCTGCTATGAAATAATACTGACATTAGTTTTGCTCTTCAAAGTTTCGATGTTATGTTATGCTTTTTCTATCTTTGTTTAAGGATAATTCTTGTGAATAATAGTTTACCTTTTTCAATGTCCTCAAAAAACAGATTGGCACATACTATAGTATCTTCAGATCCAATGGTGGAGGCAAATGAAACATCATCAGTTTGGGGCATTTGCTAGGAGCATATTTATTTTGCAACAAAATTTGTCCCCACACGAGTTTTTACAGGAAATAAAAAGATTGGACCAAAGGTCCATTACAGATTTTTGCTCTGAACCACATGCTTCTCGTAGGAAGAGTCCTTGTCGAGAGTGTGGTAGCTAACGACAATGGGCCAATGGTCACATCTCCTCTTATACAGATTAAGGGGCAGGGCCAGCAGCAGAAGGCCAGCAGTAGTATCACTGTTTCTCCCAAAAATCCACACCTGATCTGATGGAAACAAAAGGTGTTTAGTTAAGGACAGTGTAACAGTGTTTCCCTTCCCTGTATCTTCAATTTTAGAGCCAGGTAGCCATTCCCATGACATCTGTGTGTGACAGCATTTAAAGCAAATAAGATTTATTAGGATCTAGAGTGTATTCTTGCAGCTTTTGGTGCAAGGCAGGATTGTGGTCCTAGGCTTGGGTGTGCTCCATCATCAATTGACAGTCAATCTATTAATTGTCCATCCATCCATCCATTATCCACCACTTATCCGAGGTCAGGTCGCAGGGGCAGCAGCCTAAGCAGGGAAGCCCAGTCCTCCCTCTCCCCGGCTACTTCATCCAGCTCCTCTGGGAGGATCCTGAGGCGTTCCCAGGCCATCTGAGAGATATAATCCCTCCAGCGTGTCCTGGGTCTGCCCCATGGCCTTCTCTCAGTGGGACATGCCCGGAACACCCCCCTAGGGAGTGACCAGATGCCTAAACCACCCCCCTATCCTGACCAGATGCCTAAACCACCTCAACTGACTCCTCTCAATGCAGAGGAGCAGCGACTGTACTTCGAGTCTCTCCCGGATAACTGAACTCCTCACCCTATCTCTAAGGCAAAGTCCATCCACCCTGCGGAGAAAACTCATTTCGGCCGCTTGTATCCGCGATCTTGCTCTTTTGGTCACTACCCAAAGCTCGTGGCCATAGGTGAGGGTAGGAACGTAGATCGACTGGTAAATTAGCTCTCTCTTCACCACAACGTACCGTTGCAGAGCCCGCATAACTGCGGATGTCGCACTGATCTGTCTGTCAACCTCCCGCTCCATTCTTCCCTCACTCATGAACAAGGCCCCGAGATACTTGAACTCCTACACTTGAGGCACTAATGTGTTCCCAACCCAGAGAGAGCATTCCACCCTTTTCCAGCTGAGAATGATGGCCTTGGATTTAGAGGTGCTGACACTCATCCCCGCCGCTTCACACTCAGCTCTGAACCACTCCAGTGACAGCGGGAGGTCACTGTCCGATGAAGCCAACAGAACCACATCATCCGCAAATAGCAGAGACGAGATTCTGAGGTCACCGAACCATACACCCTCCGCTCCTTGGCTGTGCTTAGAAATGCTGTCCGTAAAACTTATGAACAGAATCGATGACAAAGGGCAGCCCTGGCGGAGTCCAACCTCAACAGGAAATGAGTCTGACTTATTACAGGCAATGCGGACCAAGCTCCTGCTCCTCCTGCACAGGGACTGAATGGCTCGTAACAACAAGCCTTGTACCCTGTACTCTCGGAGCACACCCCAGAGGATGCTTCAAGGGACACGGTCGAATGCCTTCTCCAAATCCACAAAACACATGTGGACTGGTTGGGCAAACTCCCATGCCCCCTCTAGGATCCTGTCCAGGGTGTATAGCTGGTCCAGTGTTCCACAGCCGTGACAGAATCTGTATTGTTCCTCTTGAATCCGAGATTCGACCATCGACCGAACTCTCTTCTCCAGCACCCCTGAATAGACCTTACTGGGGAGGCTGAGGAGTGTGAGCCCCCTATAGTTGGAGCACATCCTCCAGTCACCCTTCTTAAAAAGGGGGACCACCACCCCAGTTTGCCAATCCAGAGGCACTGCCCCCAATGTCCATGCGAATTGTGACAATTTATTTCCTGGAACAGCCATGTAGTTTCTCCCATGTGGGTAAAAATCATATATTTTTTTAGTCCATCAAACATTTATTGGACAGAGACAAACAGTCAACCAGCAATGCTATTATTTAGTGCTGAAAAGCATATGGAATTCTTTTTAAAGGAAATGACCTGAAATAGGGATGCCTGGATCATGCACTCAATATTCATGACATCCTGTCTAAGAAATACATTACGAAATTGGATCGACCACCCTGTTCACCTGACTTAGCCCCTTGTGATTTCTTTGTCTTCTCAAAAATAAAAAAATGCCATGAAAGGGCAAAAAATTTCAGAATGGTAAATCTATGAGATAGTAGACCTAAATATTTAACAGGAACAAATAGGAATATGTGCATACATACATATACTGGTTTATATGCACTTATTTCTATTTGTTCCTGTTCTATCTTTAGCCAGCACTCTGGTGACACTCAGGTGACAACTCCTGACTCTTCTTTATTAGACTGACTAAATAATGAAATTGAAAACACTCCTGAAATTCATATTTTCTGTTTATGCATTTAGTAAATGAAGCTGCTAATGATAGCATCAAAATCTTTGGATGAACAGGGCAAAATGCACATTAATAAGCAGTTTACCTTTCTTCATAAATGCAGTTCATGGAATAAGAGTAATTAGTGACCCTTGAAGTAAAGGTTTCAATGATATGTATCTATTAGCAACTATATGCTTGTTGCTGTTAGTGGTACTTTTCATTATTAAAAAGGCTTTCTATTGCTCTGTGGCTGTTGCCAAGGAGAGCCAGCTGTTGCAAGCTATCAGTCCAGATTTCAAATGTGAATGCCTTTTAATTACATACCTGGAGCTTAATTAAATACAAAGTCTTATGCACACAGTACATAAAATACTTGACATTTAAATGTTCAAAAGCTGTTTTATAAAAGTGCTGGCAACCATTTACCTCTGATTTGTTAAAAATTGATGGACACCTGTATACTGGAATAGATTTTCTTGGAAGCGGTTTTGTTAACCTACAATTTGATGATTACAAATTCCTCTTCCAAATTTACTCAAATGTGCAGTAATGGTTTTGAATGCTTTTCAGGTAACATTTTGGAAATGTTTACCATTACCAAACTTTCTTGGGATAAAATAGTCTGGATACTAAATAAACAGGTAAAGGAGAATGCTGGAAATGACAAACATCTATGTCTATGACTCTGAGATCCTGCAAACTTACTGTAAATTCCAGATAAGAATCTTTATTACTGGAATAGATGGAACCAAAGGATCTCTAAAGAGATTCTACATTACTATATATAGCTAGAAACCTCAGGAAGAAAGGAGAAGATTTTCAAGTGACAGTCAAAGAAAAAACAGCATGTTTTAGACACCTAAGAAAAGGCAACTTAAGGATTATACAGTGGGGGAAATAAGTATTTGATCCCCTACAACCCATCCAGAATTCTGTCTCTCACTGATTGGCTGTGTGCTCTTGTGGCACACAGATTAAAATCTATCAATCAAATACAGATACTCATGATCTCAACTCTTTATGTGTATAAAGCACACCTGTCCACCGAATCAGTTTCTTCCATTCCAACCTCTCCACCACCATGGACAATACCAAAGAGCTGTCAAAGGACGTCAGGGACAAGATTGTAGACCTGCACAAAGCAAATTAATATTATTTAAACACACTCTTCTTCTTTCAGCTGTTCCCGTTAGGGGTTGCCACAGCAGATCATCGTTTTCCATATCTTCCTGTCCTGCACATCTTGCTTTGTAACACTCAGCACATGCATGTCCTCTCTCACCACATCCATAAACCTTCTCTTGGGCCTTCCTCTTTTTCTCTTGCCTGGCAGCTCTATCCTTAGCATCCTTCTCTCAATATACTCAGCATCTCTCCTCTGCACATGTCCAAACCAATGCAATCTCGCCTCTCTGACTTTGTCTCCTAACTGTCCAACTTGAACTGACCCTCCAATGTACTAATTTCTAATCCTATCCATCCTCGTCACACCCAATGCAAACCTTAGCATCTTTAACTCTGCCACCTTCAGCTCTGTTTCCTGCTTTCAAAGCATAACAGTTCAAAAGTTCAACTTTCTGTGCAACACTTGATAGAGGATTTAAGTAACAAAAACAGGCTTCATTCCAAAGTTTAGAAGTTACATTTTCTGAGCAGCACGTGACAGAGGAACTTTTTGTGTTTTTAATGGAGATTCTATCCCTCTTGCACATCTTGTCGCTTAACTTTCAATTTTTTTCAAAATAACAGCCAAATGACCTGCCAATTTCAATCATTTATTATGGGAGTCTGTCCAGTCCATTTTTATCTGAGTCTCTCCAGTCCAGCTTTGGTCTAATTTGGTTCTTAAGGTGAGATTTCAGTGGTAGGCCATGATGGTCTGTTTTCTTGACAGGGTAGTCTATTTGCTGTATATATATACTGTGTATATATATATATATAGTGGCAGACGAACTG
This sequence comes from Erpetoichthys calabaricus, assembly GCF_900747795.2. Classification (NCBI taxonomy): domain Eukaryota; kingdom Metazoa; phylum Chordata; class Cladistia; order Polypteriformes; family Polypteridae; genus Erpetoichthys; species Erpetoichthys calabaricus. The sequence goes on along the minus strand of NC_041396.2, from coordinate 164,107,630 downwards.
AGAACTTTCCTCACCGGGACACCTGAAGAAAAGAAGGACCAGGGGCCTCATGTATAAATGGTGCATACACACAAAAATGTTGCACACGAACGTTTCCACGCTCAAATCGTGATGTATAAAACCTAAACTTGGTGTAAAGCCACACAGATTTCCACGGCAGCTCATATCCTGGAGTATGCAAGTTCTGCGCTCAGTTTTGCAAACTAGTGGCACCCAGCGTCAAAGCAGTGCTACTGTTCCAGTCTGGTTTCCCTTTCTTTTTTAGATCCACATCCCTTTATAAATACACTGAAATTAACCGCATATTGTTTATTAGTTTAATGCATCTGATTGTTATTAACCTGTAACAATATAATGATCCACAGAATGGCCAAACTATTCCAAATACCATAGCTGCTTTAGCATTGTTACTCTCACTGCACCTTCTTTTTCTTCTTTCAGCTGCTCCCATTAGGGGTTGCCACAGCGGATCATCTTTTTCCATATTACTCTCACTGCACCACTCGGAGTATTTATATCACTGTATCTGAGTGTGGAATCACAGATCTACAGCAGCTGATCGGAAAGAGAATTATCGGTATACAGCATCAAGCACACGCTGCCTCAGCTATGCTATTGAACTGCTCTCACATGGCAAACGCTTCAAAACCTTTCCTGTACGGACCTCGCGGTTCAGAAACAGTTTCATCCCAAGAACTATAAACGCACTCAATCAGTCCATCAAGTGCTCCTTGTAGAACTGTTTGTACTTATTAGTACAATCACCTCACTGTAAACTTGCACTACAGTTATAATATTGCACAACCTGAGCCACTTTATAAAGCGCGTATTTACATATGATGACGATATAATTTTTATGATGAAATGCAGCAAAATATGTTTATTATATTATATAGATAAAACTTTAACTTCATTTAAATAATCTATATTGTTAATAATTAAACATGTGAGGACATGGTGTCGCTGCACTAGCAAGGATCAGGCACTCCGTTCACAGATTGTTCCTGCCTCGTGCTGTATGCTTGCTGGGACTGGTGTGACACTGGATGGATAGATGAATAGAATAATTAAACATGTACTGTACTGCGAAGATATTTCAATGTTCCTTAAAAGTTTTGAAGAATCGGCGTTCTAAGCTTACAGATGGCTTAATGTCTGTTACAGCGCTGATTCTGTGGCGATTGAGTATTTGGAGAAAGAAAAGTAAGGACAGGAATTGAGGGTTAGTACGTTTGAAAGAGATGGTACTGCTGCAATAAATTATTTCATCGAAGGTCACGCAAAATCACTGCGCCACCGTGTTCCCATGTTTAATAACATGCTTTAACTCCTATCACCATGAAAATGATATCACATATACATCTCAGTATTTTAATTATTCAGAGAGCTGTAATATTACGAATGTAGTGGATTCCGTGTCCTGTCAGAGGAAGAGAAAGCCCGGAAGCACGTAGTGATTCACACACATAGAACACATAGAAGATCAAATACAAAACAAAGCATTTAACGTGCTACTTTAGTTACAATGGTATTTGAGAAACTAGTAATTTAAACGATTTTAAGATGAAGTTTATGATGCTCTACTTTAATGACAAAATAAACTACATGATTAAAGTGGAAATTTCAAGATTAAAGTTGACATTTCGTGCTTTTTTCGGTGGGCTACAACTCTCCTTTTCACAGTGACTTTGATATCTGACAACTTCTTTTTTATTTCGGGCATTGTGCGACTTTGTGAACTTGAGCTTTCGAGTTTCTCCGACACTTTATGTCACTCGATCAACTTCCTTTTGTTGTTTAAATCACTGTTTAAACCAACAAATAGTACGTTTTTACTTGCCTCCACTTGGTATTCACTGAAATTCTTCTATTTTCCTCCGTGCTTTTGCCATTGTCTTTTCACAGATGGCTGATCTTTAGTCTATTTATATTGATTTGCATATTCAAAGAGGCATAATTCTGAGAGGAGTTGAGGTGGGGTCGCAGGCGCGTGCACATGCATTACTTTTCACGCTGAATGGGATTTATGTAGCGGAAGAATGTGGAAGTTGGCGTCTGGATTTTTTATGCATAAGCACATTTCCACTTTTGTCCATACACCATGTTATAGTGTGAATTCTATGTACGGCGTTATGCATGAGGCCCCAGGAGAGGGGCAATATCTCCCTCGGGACGCAAGGTGGCAGCCCCCCTGGATTGCATCAGGGCTTGGAAGCTCAACCCTGTTGGGGCCCGTGGCCACTGCCAGGGGGTGCCTGGACAATTTCGGAGCCCTGGATGGCAGCACTTCCACCACACTCGGAAGTGATACCAGAAAAAAATCCAGGCCCACCTGGAGTGCTTCCGAGTGCCCATGCAGCACTTCCTCCACACCAGGAAGTGCGGCAGGAAGATTGTCAGGGAGCACCTGAAGCACATCCGGGTAAACTATAAAAGGTGCCACCTCACTCCATTCAGGCAGCCAGAGTCGGGAGGCAGAGGACAGAGCATGCGGGAGTGGAGTGGAGGTGGCAGAGAAGAACAGAGAAAAGAAGAGAGAGAGAAAAGGAAATGACTGTGAGCATTATTGTGGTGCTTTGTGCACTGTGTGTGCTGTAAAAGAAGCAGGAAAATTAAAACGTTGCACCACGGCGTGTGGTTCGTTTATTTGACAGCATGTAGATCGGGGTAATTACATTCACGGCATTCGTAGTCTGTGTCACAATCTGATTGTATGGGTGGTTACCTACCAGGTAACGCTTAAACGAACCATACGCCGTGGCACAACGTTAGGGGCTTTGCCCCTGGCGCTGACTTCCGAGGTTCGATTCCCGAGAGGGAGTGCAGCAGAGTGTGTACGCCTGATGAGCCCAGAATTAGGGCGAAACACGTGTCGCGTACTCTTTGCATTATTTGACAGTAAACTATTTCAACCATTCTATGATCTGCTTCTCACAACTGAGGGCACCGTGGCGGATGTTAGCAGACTTGCTGGCCAACCACAAGCGTTACCTGGTAGGTAACCACCCATACAATCAGATTGTGACACAGACTACGAATGCCGTGAATGTAATTACCCCGATCTACATGCTGTCAAATAAACAAACCACACGCCGTGGCGCAACATTAGGGGCTCTGGCGCTGACGTCTGAGGTTCGATTCCCGAGAGGGAGTGCAGTAGAGTATGTACGCCGGATGAGCCCAGAATTAGGGCAAAACATGTGTCGCATACTCTTTGTATTATTTGACAGTAAACTATTTCAACCAATATATATATATATATATATAGAGAGAGAGAGACAGAGAGACAGAGAAAGAGGATGCAATGAAAAATGTAAAATAATATATATATTGTTGTTATTTATAAGTACAGTAGCAGTTTCTGAATAATAATGAATACTCATGATGAAATAATATCTCATCCAGACCTACTGCTTGTCTTTTCCTAAACATTTAAATGTGAAAATCAGAGCAATTGAGTGGTTGACTAATGCATCTGTTTATCAATTTTTAATGCTAATTATTCTAATTATTGGTTGTGAGGGATGCAAGCCTGTCTTAACTCCTAACTGCTCGGGTGAAATGTTGTGATCAAACCTGTTCACTAAAATCCCATTTCAACACAAAGAGACAAACCAGAGGCAGTGACTGGGCCAAGCCTTAAATGATGTCTGAAAGAGTTATGAAGCAGTAGTTATCTCCACTCTGCCATTCCATGAATAATTCATTAAATTATTTGTATCAGTACTTCTTTCAATTTGTAAATCATTGTAATAATAAAGTTAGTATACAATCATGTAAACTCTCCTCTCCCTCAGAAGTGTGAAGTGGCCATGAACACATACAAAAGTGAGGTGTGTGATGTATAACAATGTTCTTGCTGAACTTTTGGTTTTCGGCTGTATTTAGATCATCAAAACTGAAGAGAAAACTTCAGAGTAAAAAGCAGACAGAGCAATAAGAGCAGCTCATTGGCAATATCTATGTAGTTGGTGTTCAGAAAATTATTTTAACTGTCACTTTTTCTCTAAAAGGAAATTTAGTTTCTTTGTAGCCTGGCTGATGGATTGATGGATGCTGAGCATGTGTTTCCTTTACAGGAATTTGCTTTGTACGTAAGTTCACTCCACACATCCTATAAACTAAATGCAGCTTTCACTGTTTACGTGCAACAGAGGTTACTAAAGAATCAAAGGAATGGTCTCACTGAAAGTTTTAATCTTTGGAAAATAAAAAAAAAATAAGAAAAGTACTGCTGTAGGCTGGCGCACCTGCCCAGGGTTTGTTTCCTCCCTAACGCCCTGTGTTGGCTGGTATTGGCTCCAGAAGACCCCCATGACCCTGTAGTTAGGATGTATGTATGTACTGTCACAGACGTGCTTGGGAAACAGTTTAGAGGTTCAAATAGATGTAGTTACCCGCCGAACAGGGGGTTGGCACTGCCCTCTAACTCTTCTTTCCTTTCTCTTGACAGAAGTGAAAAAAACACCCAATAACATCACTTCCAGTTCCAACCCTCAAAATCACGCCTATTCCTACACATCACTTCCTGCAGACCCACCTATATAAACCACCCTCATTTTCTGTTGGGACAGTTCCTTTTTGAACTCAGTCTGTAAAGACGTCAATTTCTCTGTGTGCAACAGTATATGGGGAATTTTCCCAAACCTTTGACAGTGTCCCTGTGTTTATTTTACAGTATATATATAAACCACCAGTAAAAACATTTACAACACATCCATTTTTCCAGTTTTTCTTCAAATTTAATCAGTTCAAATTCAATGAATGACCTAAAGTGGTGAAAAGGTTAGCAGTGAACTGCCTGAAGTTTAAATTTAAAGTTTAGGTTAGCAAAAACTGAAAAAAAAAGAAATTTCAGAATATTACAAATTGGCCTTCTCCAGGGAGCAACAGATAGGTTAGAACCTACAGATGTTCTACAGCAATTAAAGTAAATTCAATCTTGCAAGTTGAAGCAAATAATTTGCACAGGTGTTCCAACTTCTGCTGATTACTTAAAAACCTTCTGCCTGTCTTAAAGCAGAGTTGGAACAGACTGTGTTACTTCACCCTCTCAAGTGCTACTTGGACAATATTACGATGTAGAAAATTGTAAATTCCAGTTATAATAGCAAGAAAATGGCAATTAACAAATGAAACGGACGGAGTATTATTACCCTTAGAAGTGTAGGCCTTTAATTTAGAGAAATTGTAAAGAAAAATGAAACTGTCAGTGAGTATGGTGTCCTACACAATCCAAAGGCAATTCGAAACTGGAAGAAACTCTGATAGTTATGATCTGGTATACCCAAAGTCACAACCCATTCAAAAGACAAGTTTCTGAGGGTCACCAGTTTACTTGATAGGCTTCTCACAGCACAACAGCTTCAAGGACAACTTAACAGTGGACATAAAAAGCAAGTCTCAGTTTCTACTGTGAAGAGGAAACTTTGTGCTGCAGGGTTGACAGTGAGAAGTAAGAAAGCCATTCCTTAAAGGGCAGAGCCCTGAATTACCGGCTGAGGACTACTGCAGACTGGAAGAAAGTCTTATGGCCTGATGAACCAAAACTTGAAATGTTCAGATCATTGCACAGATTGTTGGTATGCCATCGAGTTGATGAAAGGTTGGTTCCTCAGTGTGTGACACCAACTGTCAAATATGGAGGAGGAAGTGTGACACCCTGGGATTCTTTTGCTGGAGGCAGAGCTGGTGACTTGCACAGAGCGACTGGCACTCAGAGTCAAAGCGGTTAACACAGTTTGGCTGTTATATCAGCAAGAGGTGGTTACTTTGGTGAATCAAAAATTTCAATAAAATGCTGTACACTTTTTTTTTCACACTACACAGTCTTTGACTTACCTTTTTTATTTGTCATTGTATATTTGTTCTCTGCTTTGATTTCATGAAACATGAAGATACAAAAATGTGTGCATTTCCATAAAACAAAAAAAAAAAATATGAGGTGTTCTAAAACTTTTGACCGGTAGTGTGTGTATATATATATATATATATATATATATATATATATATATCCATCCATTTTCCAACCCACTGAATCCGAACACAGGGTCACAGGGGTCTGCTGGAGCCAATCCCAGCCAACACAGAGCGCAAGGCAGGGAACAAATCCCAGGCAGGGTGCCAACCCACCGCAGGACACACACACACTCACACACCAGGGCCAATTTAGAATCGCCAATCGACCTAACCTGCATGTCTTTGGACTGTGAGAGGAAACCGGAGCACCTGGAGGAAACCCACGCAGACCCTGGGAGAACATGCAAACTCCACACAGGGAGGACCCGGGAAGCAAACCTGGGTCTCCTTACTGCGAGGCAGCAGCGCTACCACTGCGCCACCATGCCTCCCGTGTGTGTATGTATGAATGTATGTATGTATGTATATATATATATATATATATATATATATATATATATATATATATATATATATATATATATATATACTGTATATATATATATATATATATATATAATATAGTGAAATGATAAGCCTCAACACAAAACAAAGGTTTTGAGCAGCCACCTGTGTACTTGACCTTGACTGCAAAAAAAGCAAAGTTTTTCAGCACAATAGTGTGCAGATGTGAGTCCAAAACAGAACTAACTCACCAGAGGAAGGAAGAGGGGTTTTATAGGGAGGTTTAAGGAGGCGATGTCGTCCTCGGGGCTGGGGTGGAAGTGATGTCTTCGTACTAAGGCAGAATTTCCCATATCTGGTCTACGGGGACAAAATAAGAGGGTTGAGTGCACCCCGCCACCCCCTGGCCGGGCATAGAATTCCCTTCTTTTGGTCCCTGCGGCTGGCTCCCATGCGCACGTGTGTGACAATATATATAAGTCTCAGAAACTAAACATTGAAGGAAACTTATTGTAAGTAGTGCCAGGTTGCATAAAGCAATAAAAAGCTCAACAGGATAAAACGGTAAGTTATGACATCAACTGCATAAAACAAAATATAAAAAACATTTAATAGAACACTGACACTCTGATACACCCAAATTCATATTTGAATATTTAAAATGTTCTGAAGCGTTTAAGTGTGTCCAAATCCAAATTTCTCTGAAGTATATTCCAACAGTATATGGCACTGTAACTGAAAGCTGTCTTTCTTTAGAATGAACATGAGGAATATCCAGCACAACTAATTGTGTAGTGGCAGTTAACCAAGAATGGCTTTATAAATAAAGAAGCAACATTGAGTAAAGGACCCACCCTCTTTTCTATATAAATCACAATGATGAGTAGCATATTTGTCACCTATTATAATCCCAGGGAGCCAAGTGATTTTTAATTACAACTTTCTTTTAATGAATTTACTACAACTTTATTTTCCATCTTAAATGTAATTTGGCAGCATTTAAAATGACTGGCAGTTTGTTAATAACAGGAGTTCATCACACTCATCAAGTGCAAAGTAAGTGAACAACTTACCTCTCTCAGCATGTAAATGAAAAATTAATATGAAAACAGAAGCTCATAACTTGGCAGCTAGCAGAGTGGATGTACAGTACAGTAGCTCTGTGGCAGTCTCCAAGCTTTGCACATGTGATTCAATCCCCAGGCTCTCCAGAAAGTATCTGATCAAGTGTGGTGATAATCTGAAAGAAATTAAGGGAAAGTGCATCTTCACATAAAGATCTGTTGGAGTTTGGCGCAAATCACTGAGTGACATAGTTGAAGTAGAATCCTCAGCAATGTTACAAAAAGTATCTGGTTAAGATATTGTGACAGCTTAGCTATGGGCTAATCAAATGAGCTTTATGGATTGAATGGTCACCTTTCATCCATCCATCCATCCATTATCCAACCCGCTATATCCTAACTACAGGGTCACAGGGGTCTGCTGGAGTCAATCCCAGCTGGCACAGGGCACAAGGTAGGAACAAACCCCGGGCAGGGCACCAGCCCACTGCAGGGCACACACACACACACACACACAAACACACACCAAGCACACACTAGGGACAATTTAGGATCGCCAATGCACCTAACTTGCATGTCTTTGAACTGTGGGAGGAAACCGGGAGCACCCGGAGGAAACCCACGCAGACACAGAGAGAACATGCAAACTTGGGCACCTTTCATTGGTCAAAATTCTTATGCAGATGTGAGAGTGTGAATTTGTTATTTTTTTAAAATTTAAATACATTACCTTGACATTTCTTTCTTCCTTACCTGAAAAATCAGTCTACATCTCTGTCTACCTTTAGGAGACATATTAAGTTACATTTAAATGCTAATGAAACTAAGCTGAATTTACCAAGAAGACTGTTGTTGTGCAGCACATACGATAAATACTGTAGATAGATACAGTAGATGGATTCTTCATTGCTTTGATAGTGTATGAAGTACTTTTCACTTCTATCACATTTTCTACCATTCAAATAAAAGATGTGATCAAATTGGCAAAAATGCAGGTGAAATTTATCTCTCTGAAAGATTGATAAAGTGGCTTGTCTGAATCCAAAGCAAAATCATAGCATGCTGCTATAGGAGGCTAGTTCCTAGTAGCACGCTGGGAGGAATTTGGCATAGATTTTAGATAATGTAAGTTTGAAATGATTTACAGTATTTGATTTGTCCATGTCTGGCACAAATTGAGGAGGAATATATTTTTTGTGGATTGACTTTCCACTTACTGCCTGTAATTGCAAGCATAGCCTCCTCCATTTTATATTTGTAGGACTTTGTGTCTTTTGTAAATAAAAGAAGAAATTTTGATAACTGAGATACTTCACTTTATATACATATTATGTTGTGAATTGATTCAGACAACAAAGCAACACAGGAAAAACGTTTGGGGGCAGCCACTCGGATACTTGAAAGTAGGCTGTCAAAAGGAAAGATTTATTAAATGGTCTTAACAGACATTAGTCCAAAACAGAACTTGCGAGACAGACAAATCATGGCAGTTTTAAATCCTGGCAGGGGAAGTGACGTCATCTGGGCAGGAACCGGAAGTGATGTCATCTGAGTCGGAACTGGAAGTGACATCATCAAGCCCAGGTAAAATTTCTGCAGAGGAAAAAGAGAAAGGGATCAGTGCACTCTGCCACCCCCTGATCTGGCATGGAATAATCCTTTTTTGAGCCCTTAAGTGACAATATATATATATATATATTTTTTTTTTTTTCTCTATAATTCTGTAAGGACTTCCTGGACATTAGTTCTGGATATAATGGAGAGGAAGTGCCTAATTTATATGTGGGGGAGGAAATGACAGCAATGAAACCAAATCAAAATGCTGTTTTAAATTGGAACCAAATTCTCAGTAAATATCGAATCACTGGAATATCGCTATGACAGTTTTTAGACAGTGGCAAACACAGTAAAGCATGAAGAAATTAAAAAGCTATAACCTGGCTTTCCATAGACACTGAGGTTGGTACATATTGGGAGATGCATGATTTACATCAAATTGTTAAGGAGGACTTACTGTATATGTTGCAAACTGTTTCAAGTCAGACTTACTTATTCATAAGAAATTCATAATAATTCAAAATATAACACTGCAGTATAAAGTATACAAACCATAAAGCAGCATAGCTTCCTACCAATGACAGAAACACTTGCTGGGTAGTAGAGCTCTTGGAAAGGTTTTTATTATTACGGTACATTTTACTTTTTCTCCAATTTTTTAGTATATTCATTAATATTTCTTTCTACCACATTGCTTAAGATAATAAACTTGGCTTGCCATAAGTATTCTTCCCCACATTATCTAATTGAAAAAGTCATCAACTAACTTTTGTATACGGTAGGTCAGTGTGATTTCAATGGGTTTCCATTGTTCATATAATTCCATCAAAGTTGCTGTTCCAATGCATTAAGTTACTGACAATGAACCAGCTTTAAAATTAGGCTCTGACATCATAAATCAGGGATTGCAATGTGATGTCCTGTGCCTGCAGCCAATGGTTACAGTATTCAGTTCCAGCATATCAGTAGTCATGGCCGAGATGGACCAGAATGAGTGAATAGACAAGTAAGAGTTTTTTGATCAGAAGAGGTCAGTTTTTCATTCTCTTCACCATGTATATCAGGAAACTGGGTTCACAAGCATGCAACCCACCGCATCCCAGTACGTCACGCAAACATCGAACTGCCACCTCGGGTTGGTAACCCACTGCTATCTGGAACTGTCACCTCTATCAGTCTGCGAAGCTCCCCAGGGTGCCTTGCCCTTCTCACAGATACCACCAGGCCTTGCTCCTCCTATCTTCTCTAGGCTCTGGTGTCTCTCTCAATGTTGCCTGCTCTGCTGCTCAGCAGACAAGGTTCCAGCCACATCGTGGAACTGCCACACAGCCCCTCTGTCTTGCCCTTTGTTAATAGTCAGCCCGGCCCATTCCATCCTCTTTCTTTGTCTCTCACTCTCCAATCAGTGACCACTCTCTCCTTTCATTTCATTTTCAACTAAATTTTCTTCAAAAACTCTTCTCTCCTCAGCAAGAACCTACTTCACATTTTATCATGTTTGTCCCAATTCACAGTTGGGGCCTGCTGATTTCTGACCCTCTCAGACGGTTTACCTATTGAACTAGCACTTGCACTCACATGTGTATGCCTCACTAGCGCAAGCTACTGTAATGGATTGCGCTAAAAATCAGTTAAATCCACTAATAAATTGACACAATAAAAATCGCCCGGACCCGTCCTACCACACTGCACAAAAAAGCATGTGAAATTCCCGGTTGAGAGAAAAAACAGACAGTACATCTCTGTACACAGAACCATGTAAAAAAATCCTTCAAGTTTGGAAGAAATAAAATCTTTAAAAACATTTTAAGGTAAAGGAATACCTTTGTGTATACAGACCTCATTTTGTGACTTTACAGTCTAACTTAAAAGCTAATTAGCTGGATGTAAATAACTGTGCTGAAATAAAATGTTGTAATGACAGAAACAACAGAGACACAAGAAAACCAGACAGACCTTATGCACTATACTCTCCCAATGCATCATTGCCCCATGTTCGATTGCAAATTCTTTCTGTTACAAAAAAACTCCCCCAAATTTGGCAAATATATTTAAACACCTGATCTTGAGTGCCATATCTTTGGAAGTGAGAGAAAGGGCCAGGTATACTAAAAATGATATTAATGAATGCATAGGTTGGGAGCATGCACTAATACAGCACGTTGATGCACCAACCACATGACAAACCTCCTCAGGATGCCAAATTAGGACCCAAGCACAGCCATGCATCAGGTGACGCCTCAGCACCACAGTAGTTTGAATGGAATGTTTGAGGACTGTAGCTGCACTATAGCCCTCAATGTACTGCCAGTCAATTACAAAGACCACCCACACTTGCACACACCATATTCACACACACTGACAATTTACAATTAGCAATTAACATAACCAACAACAAAAAAAAATGTAATTAATTCCTTCTTAGCTTGAGCATGTCTGACCTTTTTAATTTTCATGAAATGGGACTTGCAAAGCTATTCAGTTATGACAAATGTTATGGAAAAACAGAAGTGAAAGGCAAGCTTTATTACAGCAAGTGACCAATGCTTGAAAAGGAAACACGTACAGAAAATGGCAGTGCTGTTTTTGTCTGTTTCTTGTCGCCCTCATAATGGTTTTCAGAATTAACACATGTTCTTAAACAAGCTTTCTACACTTTGACCGTGTTCTCATTCATATATTACTAGGCAAGATTTGGGGGTTTATGGGATTTTGAGCCCCTTCAAGTTTTGAATGCACTGTTCTAAATATATTATGAGGATGCTTGTGTGGCAGAGTAACATTTTATTAGTTGGTAAGCCTGTTAAAACCAGGAAATTTTGTTATTCTTTAGTTATTTATCCCCGAACCCGTTGGTGGACACCGGTGGTGAAGGATGCCGTCAAGCTGAAGAAGGAGTCCTACAGGACCCTTTTGTCCTGTGGGACCCTGGAGGCAGCTGATAGGTACCAGCAGGCCAAGCGGAATGCGGCTTTGGTGGTTGCTGAGGCAAAAACTCGGGCGTGGGAGGAGTTTGGGGAGGCCATGGAGAACGACTTTCGGACGGCTTCGAGGAGATTCTGGTCCACCATCCGGCGTCTCAGGAAGGGGAAGCAGTGCAGTGTCAACACTGTATATGGTGGGGATGGTGCGCTGCTGACCTCAACTCGGGACGTTGTGGGTCGGTGGGGGGAGTACTTCGAAGACCTCCTCAATCCCATTAACATGCCTTCCAATGAGGAAGCAGAGCCTGGGGACTCAGAGGTGGGCTCCCCCATCTCTGGGACTGAGGTCACCGAGGTGGTCAAAAAACTCCTTGGTGGCAGGGCCCCGGGGGTGGATGAGATACACCCAGAGTTCCTCAAGGCTCTGGATATTGTAGGACTGTCTTGGTTGACACGCCTCTGCAACATCGCATGGACATCAGGGACAGTGCCTCTGGATTGGCAGACCGGGGTGGTGGTCCCCCTCTTTAAGAAAGGGGATCGGAGGGTGTGTTCCAACTACAGAGGGATCACACTCCTCAGCCTCCCTGGAAAAGTCTATTCGGGGGTCCTGGAGAGGAGGGTCTGTCGGATAGTCGAGCCTCGGATTCAGGAGGAACAGTGTGGTTTTCGTCCTGGTCGCGGAACAGTGGACCAGCTCTATACCCTTAGTAGGGTCCTGGAGGGTGCATGGGAGTTTGCCCAACCAGTCTACATGTGTTTTGTGGACTTGGAAAAGGCATTCGACCGTGTCCCTCAGGGAATCCTGTGGGGGGTACTCCGAGAGTATGGGGTACCGGCCCCCCTGATAAGGACTGTTCGGTCCCTGTACGATCGGTGCCAGAGCTTGGGCAGTAACTCGAACCCGTTTCCAGTGAGAGTTGGACTCCGCCAGGGCTGCCCTTTGTCACCGATTCTGTTCATAACTTTTATGGACAGAATTTCTAGGCGCAGCCAGGGCGTTGAGGGGGTCCGGTTTGGTGGGCTCAGGATTGGGTCACTGCTTTTTGCAGATGATGTTGTCCTGTTTGCTTCATCAGGCCATGATCTTCAGCTCTCTCTGGATCGGTTCACAGCCAAGTGTGAAGCGGCTGGGATGAGAATCAGCACCTCCAAATCCGAGACCATGGTCCTCAGCCGGAAAAGGGTGGAGTGCCCTCTCAGGGTTGGTAGCGAGATCCTGCCCCAAGTGGAGGAGTTCAAGTATCTCGGGGTCTTGTTCACGAGTGAGGGAAGAATGGAGCGTGAGATCGACAGGCGGATCGGTGCGGCATCCGCAGTAATGTGGGCGCTGCATCGGTCTGTCGTGGTGAAAAAGGAGCTGAGCCGCAAGGCGAAGCTCTCAATTTACCAGTCGATCTATGTTCCTACCCTCACCTATGCTCATGAGCTATGGGTAGTGACCGAAAGAACAAGATCGCGAATACAAGCGGCTGAAATGAGTTTCCTCCGCAGGGTGTCTGGGCTTTCCCTTAAAGATAGGGTGAGAAGCTCAGTCATCCGGGAGGGGCTCAGAGTAGAGCCGCTGCTCCTCCGCATCGAGAGGAGTCAGATGAGGTGGCTTGGACATCTGATCAGGATGCCTCCTGGACGCCTCCCTGGTGAGGTGTTCCAGGCACGTCTAACCGGGAGGAGGCCCCGGGGAAGACCCAGGACACGCTGGAGGGACTATGTCTCTCGACTGGCCTGGGAACGCCTTGGGATTCTCCCGGAAGAGCTAGAAGAAGTGGCCGGGGAGAGGGAAGTCTGGGCATCTCTGCTCAAGCTGCTGCCCCCGCGACCCGACCTCGGATAAGCGGGAGACAATGGATGGATGGATGGATAGTTATTTATCCAGAAGCATAACCTGAAATCGGGACTGTCATTGTCAACGGGAAGTCCTATCACCCTAGTAAATTACAGTTTCAGTGAAATAGGCAATTATTTTAAACTTCAGATAATGGAGATGTGAGGTTGGTTTAGTGTAAGATAAACACTAAGTAAATATATCTTAATCTTATAGATAACCTTTTTTTCATGCTTGCATTTTATACTTTTACAGTTAGGAAAACAAGATAAGTTCCCTGTTACGACTTAATGCATCTGGAGGCCAGAGGTGCTGATGCACTGCTTTTCTTCTGTTTGCACTCAAGCTGCTGGGAAGGCTTTATAAAGCAGAAACAGCTTGTTTCTGTAGGTGTATGGAAAAGACACAGACACAAGGGTTCAAACAGTAGCAGTCATGTTCCGCAACAAGTCTGTGCTAACAGCAAATATCGCGAGTTCTCAAACAGAACCTGCTGGTAAAAGGTAAGTACAGTGTTGCATACTTTATTTTAGTACCATATGTGTAACCTCTGAAACACAACTTTCTGATGTAAAGGTTTCCCCACGTGTACCCATCTTGACTTGCTGATGAAGGATTGCCATCCCATGAGCCAGTAACAGCGACTTTCTACCCACGCATTAACTTAAGTTAACTTAACTTAACTTAACTTAAATTTCGCATTAACTTCTGCCAGTGTTTCAGGAACATGCATTTGGGCTCTCTTTGCCATCAGTAGTCATCAGATTCGCCAATGTTTTTTATAGGAAATTTTGACAGTTAATCAGCCTGACTAGAGTATATTTTCACAGACTAATGATTATACTGTATATACAAAATGGAATTTGTATTTTTTTTAAAGTGCTGCTTGCTACAAAAATGACATCAGGCTAATGTGTATCACAATAAAAATTAATGGAAGCAGATCTGAAACACTCCTTTTGAAACTATGATGTTAGCATGGTAGAGGGTCTTATGAGCCTCACTGATCTATTGTATGTTATCCACAGCCTTGTGCCACTGATACAGTTACTTATTGAAACAGGTCTAAGGAAATAGAACAGACAAAGAGCAATCCAGGAATTGAAGAGCTCAGTTCCAAAATTAGCTAAGTACAAAAGATAAATTTTGGAGATAAATAGGAAAATCTGGGTCCGTAAGCAGATTTTGAAACTAAATCCCTAAAACTATAGCGCTACACTGTTGCAATTAGCAGGTTTTGAAGCTCAAACATATTTTCGGCGCATGACCAACTGCATGAAAAGTCACAATCACGTGTTCACTAAATTTTACCAAAAGGTGTAATTAGCAGATTTTGGAACTCACATCTTCAATTACACTCCCAATATGGTTCTCAATCAACTCTGTCAAATCTTATCCAAAACAGTAAATCCAGGACCCATTCCAGGCTGAGTCACTCACAGAATGAAGACCTCTCTGTTGGAGAATTTTGAATAACTGAATGCACTGGTTGTTGTGGAAGTGCCATGATGAGAAAAGTGTCTCAGTACTGGTAGACAGGGGGTTTGGTCAGCCTTTTTAAAAAAGTTGGGTAAGGGTGAAGATGTGTTTTAATTACTGAGATACAGATTCACATTCTCTAGGAAAGGGTATATTGGGGTACTGAAATGGAAACTCTGCCAATAGTTTAATCACAAATTAAGAAAGTACAATGGACATTCTGTCACGAGTACAAAACCAGTTCTCCAGCTCTTTTGCCTTGCAAGGATACTTAATGGGATTTTATTTATTTTTAGGATTATATGCTGGTTCATAGATAAAGTTCTTTGGGAGGGTGGCAGTGTTTCTGATCACATCACAAATATAAGATTTAATAGTCCATACATTATTTTGTATGTGTGTTGAGGCATACGGCCAGAGCCCTGCCACGCTGGAAGGACCAGGGGAGGGAGCATATCCAGAGTAGTACCTCCCCCGGAGCACTAGATGGCAGCCCCCCTGGGTTGCAGTGGTGCCTTGGACTCCCGCAGGGCTCCATGGGTGTTGGAGTTTGATACAACCCTGTTGGGATCCGTGGGCACCGCTAGGGGGTTCTGCAGAAGCTGCTGATCCCTGGAGTGCACCTCTTCCATCACAGCCAGAAGTGCTGCCGGAAATGTGTCAACAAGCCCCTGGAGCACTTCCGGGTGCCATATAAAAGGAGCCAGCAGACACTACTTGAGGAGCCAGAGTCATGAGGAGGAAGACAAAGCTTGCCTGGAGGAGGGGAGGAGGAATATTGTGCTGTGCTTTTGGGACTGTCTTGTGCTTGTGGGAGATGGGGAAAATGTTTCCCACAAGGGAGAAAGAAAAATAAAAAGTGTGTGCTTGTACTTGTGCCTCTGGTGTCTGTCTGTGTCGAGTTAGGGTGGCTGTACGCGCCCTAAGGCTTCACAGTGCGTATGTATATACACTATATATATATATATATATATATATATATATATATATATACACAGGTGTATCTCAATAAATTAGAATATCATTGAAAAGTTAATTTATTTCAATAATTCAATTCAAAAAGTGAAACTCATATATTACATAGATTCATTACACACAGAGTGATATATTTCAAGTGTTTATTTCTTTTCATTTTGCTGATTATGGCCTACAGGTAACGAAAACTCAAAATTCAGTATCTCACAAAATTAGAATATTATATAAGACCAATAAAAAATGATTTTTAATACAGAAATGTTGGCCTACTGAAAAGTATGTCCATGTATGCACTCAATACTTGGTCGTGACTCCTTTTGCATGAAATACTGCATTAATGAGGAGTGGCATGGAGGCGATCAGCCTGTGGCACTGCTGAGGTTTTATGGAAGCCCAGGATGCTTTAATAGCAGCCTTCAGCTCATCTGAATTGTAGGCTTTGGTGTCTCTCATCTTCCTCTTGACAATACGTTTAGGTCAGGCGAGTTTGCTGGCCAATCAAGCACAGTGATACCATAGTCATTAGACCAGGTTTTGGAACTTTTGGCAGTGTGGGCAGGTGCCAAGTCCTGCTGGAAAATGAAGTCAGCATCTTCATGAAGCTTATAACCAGAGAGAAGTTTGAAGTGCACTAAAATTTCCTGGTAGAAGGCAGCGCTGACTTTGGACTTGATAAAACACAGTGGACCAACACCAGCAGATGACATGGCTCCCCAAATCATCACTGACTGTGGAAACTTCACACTGGACCTCAAGCAAATTGGATTCTGTCCCTCTCCACTCTTCCTCCAGACTCTGGGACACTTGATTTCCAAATGAAATGCAAAATTTACTTTCATCTAAAAAGAGAACTTTGGACCACTGAGCAACAGTCCAGTCTGTTTTCTCTTTAGCCCAGGTAAGACGCTTCTGACGTTGTCTCTGGTTCAGGAGTGGCTTGACACAAGGAATGTGGCAGTTGTAGCCCATGTCCCACATACTTTTGTTTCACATTGCTTCACAATCTTCTCAAGGCTGCGGTTATACTGTTGCTTATGCACCTTTTCCTGCCACATTTTTTCACTTCCACTCAACTTTCCATTAATATGCTTGGATACAGCACTTTGTGAACAGCCAGCTTCTTTAGCAATGAGCTTTTGTGGCTTACCCTCCTTGTGGAGAGTGTCAATGACCGTCTTCTGGACAAATGTCAAGTCAGCAGTCTTCCCTATGATTCTGTGGCCTACTGAACCAGGCTGAGAGACCATTTAAAGGCTCTGGACTCATTGGCAGGTGTTTTAGGTTAATTAGCTGAGTGGAGTGTCACACCATGAGTCTACAATATTGAACTTTTTCACAATATTCTAATTTTCTGAGATACTGAATATTGGATTTTCATTAGCTATAAGCCATAATCAGCAAAATGAAAAGAAATAAACGCTTGAAATATATCACTCTGTGTGTAATGAATCTATAAAATATATGAGTTTTACTTTTTGAATTGAATTACTGTAATAAATTAACTTTTCAATGATATTCTAATTTATTGAGATGCACCTGTATATATATATATATATATATATATATATATATATATATATATATATATATATATATATATATATATATATATATATATATATATATATATATATATATATATATGTGCATGCATAAGTTTTTGTATATATAATTAATTGCATATTTTAAATGACAACACATTTAAGATGCATAATTAAAATAATGTTATGTTATGTTATGTTTAGAATCACAAGTGAATGAGAATCATGTGACTCAATCTAGGTTCACAAATCAAATGAACAAGAATCATGCAAATGGGTCTCGTGTAATGATTATCTGATTCACTCAAAAGAATCAGATAATGTTACATGTGTAGTAAAGTCAATGAGCCATAAAAAAGTGTCTGCTAAAGTAAAGTTCAAAGCAAATAATTGTTAGAAATTAGAATAATTTATTTATATAGTTCAGTTTTTGTGTGGCTAATATGTTGAATGAATAAAGGAACATAAACATTTTACTTTGAATATTGTTTACATAATCGTTTGAAAAGATCCCAGGAATGAATTGTGCAAACCAAAAACAATTAATACATTCTAAAATAAATGTGTTGTTACTGTATTATACTTGTACTAGCTGTCCTCTGTGGCTTTGCCTGCGCAGTAGTGAAACAGGACAAACTTTAAAAATCAATAAACAAACAGGTACTGCTAGCTAAGCAGAGGCAAAACATGGCGAGACATAGAGTAATTTGAACGGAGACTGGTGCATGACTAAGGAGGGCCACACCCAGTGCCCCACTCCTGACATCACGCTTTCCCCTCCCCTCGGCCTGCAGCCTCTGTTTTGGATTAGCGTGAATATATCACTCCTGCAAGCACACTATGATTCTTAGTGCGATGAGAGAGTCACAAAATCAACCGGAATGTTCAAGCAAATTATAGAAAAAAAAAACAGATCTAAATCCGTTAAGTAGTTCTCTCATTCGCTAGCTAAGCGGAGGTAAGGTACACCCCCCGAGGCTGGAGCATGAGTGAGGAGATAACCTCAGCCCCCTCCCCTTAGCATGCTGCGTGTCTCCCGGATTTTCACAAATAAATCGGCATTGCAAGCGAATTAAGATACTTAGCGTGATGAGAGAGGTCGCAAAATCAACCGGAATGTTCAAGCAAATTATAGAAAAAATATCTGATCTAAATCTGTTAAGCAGTTCTCGCATGAAAAGTGGACAGACATACTGACAGACAGACAAACAGACAGACAGATGTTGGATTTTATATATACAGAGATGATGAATGAGTGATGGCATTTTCATTTTCCAATATAGATATAGTTTAAACTGAAAAGAATCATAAGTGAAGCAAGTTGAAACTAATGATTCAGGAGATTCTAGCAGATCTGCTTTAAACATCTACTAGCATTTGCAAAATGAAAGATGCTGATGAAATCACATAAGACACACATGCACTTTGTCACTCTTGTTGAGCTACACTAATTCAATTCGTCTGTGTTCTCAGATTGATTCATATGATTCACTGAAAAGAGCTGTTCAAAAAGAACTAATCGTTTGTGAGTTGTCCATCACTAGTATGCCAGCCTTCTACATATATATTTTGGTTTTGAAAAAAAGCTTATATTTACGTGCTCCATAGAATCTTTTTTAAGGGACTGTAGGAGTATGGGATTTTAGGGCCATGCCACTTGCATACCGTCCAGATGCTTTGTAAAGCAAGAACTTGTCATTATGACTGAATTTAAAATGTGCTTTGCTTTGTCTCCTTTCCTGTGGTTCTTATAAACATAATCATAAGGTACACCTAAGACTAGGAGAGCACCCACTTTTTAGGACCTAAAAGTCACATCTATCTTCCTACAGATGGCAATACCCTATTGGCCTCATCTTACTGTGTCAAACAACAACAAAATCCAATCATAGCAGAAAAAGTAATAATTTCATACTTACAGTCATTGTTAATAAATAATCATTCAGCGTATAATCCATGACCAGGGTCTGCCAAAAGAACCCAATTGGAAATGTGACAGATGCACACAGCAGTTAGCTGTGGTGATCTTGGTGCTGTGGCCATTATCTGCTCCATGTGCTATTGGAGCGTGCACAAGTTTGAAGTGTGGAAGGCTACAATTCAAAAATCCCAGTGTTGAAAGGGTTGTTGCATCCACATATCCTTGGACCAGAGGCTGTAGGGTGGAGCTGTGAGATTCAGGGTGTAATAAGATTTTTCATAATTTTGAGATAATATTGTTTTGATACAATAAATCAATCAGTTTTTAACTAGGAGCTTCACATTCTTTTTGGCTGGAAATCAAATAATTTATTTAGCATTCTTCCCAGCAAAGGCCAAGAAATATTGTTTCACAGGCTAATGCAGCATAAAAATGAAAACAAAAAGCACAAATATATAATAAAAAGAATACTAAGCACTGTAATATAATAATAATAATATGTAGAAATAAAATGCATATATTAATTGAAGAATTATTAATTTATTATAATTAATTTCTTAATAATTAATTAAGATAGCTTATTAAATTCACAGATCAGAAGTTTGTTTTGAATATCAATTGAACTTCACTGCTTAACAACCATTCTGCATCCCAGTCTTTACTTCTTGTGACACACTCTGGGTAGCTGAGGACAAGTGCCATTGCTCATTTTTTTGTCACTCGCACATGAGACTTTCACTTTAGTTTTTTAACTTTGGCTGGAAAGCTAAAATGTGTGACTGTATATTTAATGACAACCCTATCTCAGTCAAAGGGACGTTCTTTAAGCAAATAAAAAGATGAACCAGGTAGAATGGTCCTCACTAGATATGTAAGGCAGTCCAACAACTGCCTCTCTCCAGCTGATTTAAAAAAATAAAAATCACAACTAAAAAACATTCTTGATATTACATCCTTAACTCTTAGACACCAGTTTGCAGCCTGGTCAGCAAAGAGAGTAATCATACAATAAGTAACCTTTGGAAGCCTTGATGCACTAACCTATGAATCAAATAATTGGGCAAAGGTTCTGCTCTATAAGCAACAAAAACCCAATGGGAACTGTCAACTCCCCCAATTAAAATGCAGTATGGGCACCAGAATCATGGCCTTCTTTTTTTATTCTTTGCTGGGGTTTAAGTTCTTTTCTGGTGCAGCTTTTTCTATTGCCTAGGGTGTAGTCTACAACAAAGGTCTAACTGACCACTTAGCCACAGACATATTATTATGCTAGCAATGGTGGATTACCATGTAAGCCCACAAAACACTGCCAATGCAGTACAGACCAATACTGCGAGATCCAGTGAAACTTAGAGATCTGGGGCCTCATGCATAGAATTCACACTAAAACATGGCGTATGGACAAAAGCGTAAATGTTCGTATGCACAAAAAAATCCAGATGCATTAATCTGTGCGAACGGCAACTTCCACGTTCTTCTGTTACATAAATCCCAGTCTGTGTGAAAAGTAACGCACGTGCACGTGCCTGCGGCCGCTCCCAAACACCTCCCTGAATTACGCCGCTTTGAATATGCAAATCAATATAAATAGCCCTTAAACTCAGTATTCTGTGAAAAGACAATGGCAAAAGCACTGGGAAAATAGAAGAATTTCACCGTATACCAAGAGGAGGCAAGGAAAAACTTACTATTTGTTGGTTTAAACAGTGGGATAAACAACAAAAGGATGTTGATTGAGTGACACAGAGTGTCGGAGAAACTCGAAAGCTCAAGTTCACAAAGTCACACAGTGCCCGAAATAAAAAAGAAGTTGTCAGATATCAAAGTCGCTGTGAAAAGGCGAGTCGTAGCCCACCATCTGAGTGTCATATGAAAGCTTATTAGGGTACAGCGAAAAGAAAAAAAAATAGGCACACAGTGGGAAAAAAAGCACGGAACATTAATCTTGAAATTTCCACTTTAATCATGTAGTTTATTTTGTCATTAAAGTAGAACATCATAAACTTCATCTTTAAATCATTTAATTTACTAGTTTCTCAAATACCATCGTAACTAAAGTATCACATTAAATGTTTTGTATTTTATTTGTTCTTCTATGTGCTCTATGTGTGTCAATCAGTACGTGCTTCTGGGCTTTCTCTTCCTCTAACAGGACACAGAATCCATTACATTCGTGATATTACAGCTCTCTGAATAATTTCAATACTGAAATGTATACTTGTTATCATTTTCATGATGATAGGAATCCATCCATCCATCCATTTTCCAACCCGCTGAATCCGAACACAGGGTCACGGGGGTCTGCTGGAGCCAATCCCAGCCAACACAGGGCACAAGGCAGGAACTAATCCCGGGCAGGGTGCCAACCCACCGCAGTGATGATAGGAATTAAAGTATGTTATTAAACATGGGAACACGGTGGCATAGTGATAGTGACGAGTTGGTGCCCCATCCACAGATTGTTCCTGCCTCCCACAAGATGCTTGCTGCTTAGTGCGTGACCTTCGATGAAATAATTTATTGCAGTAGTACTGTCTCTTTCAAACATACTAACCCCCCAATTCCTGTCCTTCCTTTTCTTTCTCCAAGTAACCAATCGCCACACAATCAGCTCTGTAATAGATGTTAAGCCATCTGTAAGCTTAGAACACTGATTCTTCAAAACTTTTAAGGTACATTGAAATATCTTCATCATATATTAATTATTTAATTATTCTATCCATCTTTCCTTCCAGTGTCACGCCAGCCTCAGCAAGAATACTATGTGAGGCAGGAACAATCTCTGAACTAGGTAGCACTGCGCCACCGTGTCCTCACATGTTTAATTATTAACAATATAGATTATTTAAATAATGTTAACATTTTATCTGTACAATGTAATAAACATATTTTGCTGCATTTAATTTTAAAAATGATATCGTCATCATATGTAAATATGCGCTTTATAAAGTGGCTCAGGTTGTGTAATATTATAACTGTAGTGCAAGTTTACAGTGAGGTGACTGTACTTATAAGTTCAAACAGTTCTACAAGAAGCACTTGATCGACTGATTGATTGTGTTTATAGTTCTTAGGATGAAACTGTTTCTGAACCGCGAGGTCCGTACAGGAAACGCTGTGAATCGTTTGTCATATGAGAGCACTTCAAATAGGCAGCATGGCTGAGGCAGCATGTGCTTGATGCTGTATACCGATAATTCTCTTCCCGATCAGCTGCTGTAGAGCTGCAATTCCACACTCAGATACAGTGATATAAATACTCCAAGTGTTGCAGTGAGAGTGATATGGAAAAAGATGATCCGCTGTGGCAACCCTTAACGGGAGCTGCTGAAAAAAGAAGAAGAAGTTGCAGTGAGAGTAACAACGCTAAAGCAGCTATGGTATTTGGAATAGTTTGGCCATTCCCTGGACCATTATATTGTTACGGGTTAATTACAATCAGATGTCCTAAACTAATAAACAATATGCGGTTAATTTCAGTGTATATTATAAAGCCGCGTCAGGGACGTGAATCTAAAAAAGAAAGGGAAACCACACTGGAACAAAAGCACTGCTTTGACGCTGGGTGCTGCCAATTTGCAAAACTGAGCAGAGAACTTGTGTACGCCAGGGTTTGAGCTAGTGTGAAATTGTACATGGCTTTACGCCAAGTTTAGGTTGTATACATCGCGATTTGAGCATGGAAATGGGAGTATGCAACATTTTTCTGCGTACGCATCGTTTATACATGAGGCCGCTGGACACCAGAATGCAAAGAATAAACAGAGATACCTGGGCACCATAAAACAAAGTGTGAACTGAAAGATCTGGGAACCAGATAATAATAATAATAATAATAATAATAATAATAATAATAATAATAATAATAATAATAATAATACAGCATGTTGAATAATTACCAAAAATTATAATATATCTATAATATTTATTAGGAATCTGAAAAGGCTTGAGTGTACAAATAAGTATTAAGCATAGATTAAAAAACAGAAATGGAGGAAGCATACCTAACATCACCTGGCAACTATTCCACAACCATGTAGCCTTTAGATTGGTCACCTTTTTGGTTTAAACGTGCCTGTGGCGCATGTAGGATTTGTTTATTTGAAGATCTAAGAGACCTGGAAGCTGAATAAGGGCAAATAAATAAAAAGTGGGAGACCTGGGCACTGGAACACAAAGCATGTTCTCCTTTCACATGTACCAGTGAAATTTATCCATGGGCTCTGAAGACTTCAGGATAAGGCTGCACCTTCAGATCTTGAGGCAGCAGGAACTAGACCGAGACTAAATAACTTTGATTTTCTCTGAATTTAAAAGGCTACTAACTGTAACATTTTCAACTCACTAAAGCAGCTTAAATGTAATTAATGAAGCATCTTTTTATTTTATTGATAAATACACCAGAGTGGTCTCTGCAAACAAATTAATTTTCAGACTTTTATGCTTGCACATGTTCTAAGGGAAACATGATGAGAAAATGTCATAAGTGTTAAATCAATAAAGGACAAGACACATTATTTTAACACAATTTCCCCCAAAAATCTAGCCATTCTTAACAGAGAGCATATTGGGATGATTAAAAGTGAAGGAGCACACAGAAACTGCCAGCGTCAGGAAAAAGTCCTGCTCGAAAGAGAAATTTAGTTGGTCAGTTTGCATGCAGCATGTAAATTTTGACTATAATCCAGCTTAAAGCCAATTAATAAAATCATTCATGAACATTGTTTACTGCATACTAAGCACACCCAAAAACACTCCGGTTAATCAACATACTAAAAATACATCTTTGTCATTCAGAAGCACCTGACAACCATTCTGAATATACTGCAGGTCTTCAGTCCTTCAACATCATTTGTGACAGCTGGCCTACTTACCCCTACAAACACCACCTCCTTTTTTCTTTGCCCCTGCCAGTCCTGCTTCTGGTGGTCTCTCTGAGAGTTTGCTTTAAATGAACGGAGAAACTAGCAGTTCACACTCTTACTATCTGATCTCCATGCAATATTTTTCATGCTAAAAAGACAACTTTATTCATTCCAGATACATGGCTTTTCCTTTCTGATATGATGCTTTTGTTGCCTAAGCAAACTTATAAGCATTCCATTCAGAAAATCAAAGGGTCAAAACATATTTAATAGGCTGTAAAGGTGTTTGGTAATTTCACTCTAACCAGCTTCTGGAAACAGCAGTTTATAAAAGCTCATAAATGCTTAAAAGTTCCCTTTTATTCTGTCTCCATCCATTCTGAAGCAGATATTGTTGACCTAAAATTAATTTATGAGGATGAGAATTACTGATGACAACTAATGTGACTTGAATGTGCAAGCAGAAGCAATGAAAGTTTACAACTTCAGACTGATTTGTGCAAAACATATTCAAACTTTAGAAAACATCTGCATGTGTTGCTTGAGCAAGTTATGCCCAGCATTAATAAATCCATGCTTACTCTTGTATTCTGGAATCTCTGGAAATGGACATCAGTAATTTATTAGTTAAAATATTGCAATTTATTATCGCACTGTAAAGTATATCTATTGGAGGTTTCTTTCGTCCATTGAACTTTTGCAACTGTTTTTTCTAGTCAGAGTCTAGCAGTTCTGGCTGGGATGCCAGTACTTTGCTGGATGATCACACATATTGGAGTCCAGATTAGGTGCAGGATTGCAATCAAGTGGTCTGCATGAACAGATGATTTTGGAGGAGACATTTTCTAATCGGGAGACACTGGACTCTTCCTTTTAAAAAGCTGTAACACACAATCATTCAGTTATGACAAGATCTGCAGCACACTGTGTACAGAGCAAATGTAAAGAGAATGCTAAGGTAACACTTATGTTATAAAGCTTGAGATTCATATAGCTCTCCATTCCCTAAAATACCAGGCTATGTTACAAATAAAAGTGCCCAGAAAAATGGTTGTTTTCCAGCACTGGAGCTGCAAATGACCAGACAGACAGAACTTTACATGTCCTCAGGGGGAAATTTGGCTTTTTAGAGAAGCTCTTTAGATAGATAGATAGATAGATAGATAGATAGATAGATAGATAGATAGATAGATAGATAGATAGATAGATAGATAGATAGATAGATAGATAGATAGATAGATAGATAGATAGATAGATAGATCTTTGTTGTCATTGTCACTTTTACAAAGGAACAATGAAGTTGACAGTGCGGTCGACTCAGTGTAAGGCATAAGAGTTAAAAAGATAGATAGGAAGGGCCATTACCCAGCCGGGACACCAGCGGATGCAAGGACCAAGGGAAAGATCATATTCTAGCACTACCTCCCCTGGGATGCTAGAGGGCAGCCCTCCTGGGTGGCTGTGGCACCACGGATTCCCGCAGGGCATGCCGGGACTTTAGAGTTTGGTACAGCCCTGTTGGTTTCTGTGGGAGCTCCAGGGGGAGCTGCAGAACCTTATAATGGATTTCCACCACATGTGTCAGAGTTGGGAGGAGGTGGGCAAAGCTTGCCAGTAGGAGTAGACGCATTCAGGAAGAGAAAGAAAGAAAGAAGGGACTGAGCATTGTGTGCCATTTAGTACTGTGCTGTGTTGTGTGGAACGAAGGAAGCACCTCTCATATAAATAAATTGTGTGCTATGTGGCAAACTTATGTCAAGACTATCTTTGTCGAGGTTAGGGGGGCTGTACGTGCCCCTTAGGCATCACAAAAGGCACTATATAACAGATAGTTAGATATATTTACACTTTGGTCTGAAAACACACCAGAATGACTAATAAGGAACAAAAAGAAAAACTTCTGACTTGGCTGTTACAGTCACGGCGAGGAATTCTGGAGACGTATTGCTGTTGGTATAAAGGAGCCCCAGTAGACTTTCTTGTCACACATCTGTTGAATGATTCATTGGCTGAAAGTCCTCAGTGTTCATGTGTCAGAGAGAGGATGTGCAGGATTGATCATAATGGCACTCAGTTTTGTTTTAATTCTCTACTTCACTACTACCTCCAGGGGGTCCAAAGTGCATCCCATAACTGAACCTGCCCTTTTTATTAGCTTGTTAATTTGTTGGGCCCCTCAATATGTGATGCTACCAGCCCAGCACATCACAGTATAGAAAATTACACTGGCCATCACAGAGTTATGGAAGATGTGACATTAAAGGTGTGCATCCTCCTAAGGAAAAAGAGCCTGCTCTGCCCTTTCTTATATAGTTCCTCTGTGTTCCAGTCCAGCCTGTCATTAATGTGGACCCCAAGTGGATCACCTCTACATACACTCCTTAAGTAGTGACTGCACATAGAGGCTCGTTGGTGCAGTGAAAGTCAATAATCAGTTCCTTAGTTTTGCTGAGTTTAAGATGCAAACAATTTTCTTCGCACCAAGAAACAAAGTTCTCCACCTGACTCCCATGCTTTGTCTCACCCTCCTTTGTCAATACACCCCATAAGTGAAGAATCATCTGAGAATTTCTGTAAGTGACATGACCTGCAGTTATATTTATAGTTAGAGGTGTACAGAGTGAACAGCCCATACTGATGGTCAGAGGTAGACTTGTCACTGGCCATTCCAGTTGAAGTGGCAGGAGTTATTGATGCAGTAGGGATGGTGTGGGGCAGGGGGACTGGCATTAGAAGAAGGTGGCAGTGGGAGGAAAAGTCTATTTAAAAAATGGTTCAGGGCATTAGCTGTTCACATCCACTTCTATCTAGTCTTAGTTCAGACTAGTAACTAGTAAAACAAATTCAGAAGCCAAAGAAAAAACAGAGAGAACACAGAGCTGCTGATAAAAAGGCTGCTGTTTGCACAACACCCGAAAGTGTACATTTATTGAATGAACTGTATGTAGTAAGGGCTGAGTGCGATGAGGCTGAGAGACAGCCTGCTGTTGTGAAAGAGGCCACCTCTCAGTTAGAAGCCCGGTTGGCCACTGTAGCTAAGGGAGTTTTCTTTTATCTCCACTGGCTAAGATGGTCATTCCAAAGGATTCAATTTCAAGTCTAGCAGCTCATTAGGGAGGACAAGTAGCAATGACATGATGTGTTGTCCTGACCCTGAGACAGAAACATAGCAACAGAAACATGTAGCTGTTAAGATCTTCATTTTTCAGGTTGCTAGCAAATGAGTGGGTTGTTGCCTAGATTGTTTTCACTACATAAAGTTGTATGACTGTGTGATAGCTGATAGTCACTGATGCTGGTTTTTGAACCGTTCAGAAGCCTCCTTGCTCCACTCTGGAAGAAAGTTCATTGAGGTCTGTGGTGCAACTATCTAAGAAAGCTTTCTGTCTATATCTGTTTGTGTTGTGGCTTGAGTTTCACTTTTCAATAGGTGGATTTCACATGGCATCTGTACACTGAATATTTTGCCAAAATTTTAAAGCTATATAAAAATGTATTCTGTTTTAACAAAACACACTCTGGATGAACCAATAACAGAACATACTGTACACTGTTAAAAATAAAGATGCCAAAGTGTTTCTTTTGAGCAATGTCATAGGGGAACTGTTGTTGGTTCTCAAAACAACCGTCAATATGAAGGTTCCAGAAAAACCCTTTATTGAAGTTCATAACAGGTTCTATTGTATAAATAACCATAAACAGATGATAAAAGATTTGTAAAATGCCAGTTGGTTCCTGATTCTAAAAGGACTCTTGCTGCATATAATAACTCAGTCTAAGTTCAGGTTTTCTCAATCTGTTATATCCTGCTAGGTAGCTATACATTAAAGATTTCTGTTTTGTCCACAAATTAGCAGCAATTTTCAAAGCCCAAAGGACCCATTTCATGTGCACAGAACCTTTCACAGAATGAAATGGTTCTTTGTTAAGCAATGGTTCTTTAAGGAACCACTCAACCCAATAAAATGCCATTAAAGAGCCAATATTTTTAAGAGTGTAAAGTATTAGAAGAAAATAAGGGAACAGAAAATAAATTGTAATGCATCATTCAGCCTTTCTAGACTTTGTGAATGTTTTGTTATAACAGTCTGATGGGCACATTTGCTGCTCTTCCCCACCCCGATACCTCGCCCATCATTTTTGGTGCACTAACCTTTAACTCTTTCTGATGTTGACTTCAGTGGTATTTTTGGCATGAAAATTCTGGTGGGGGCACATCATAACTTTTCAATATGTGCACAGACTTCTCTGACTTTAACATTACAGTAACTTACCTAACTGACGCCTGTCCTTATTTTGTTTATGATCCGCAAGTCATGAATGTCCAAGTCAGGATTTATGTCAAAAAAGTAAATCAAACATGAGATTCTGCCTACTGGTTTCTCTTGATTGGTGTCAGATCATTCTGATACCATTGGATATTGTCACTATCTGACACAATACAGCCATAGAGATTGAAACACTAAGCAAATCAAGAGCCTTACATGCACCTGCTGTCCAGGAAAATATATTGGCTATGAACAACCTAAACTGAAACTGAAACACCTCAACTTTCGAATCAGCTTTGAGGTGAAAAGGAGAAGTCACCACAACAGAGACAGAGCATCCGCACGTTATATACACTACA
The DNA here is from genome assembly GCF_900747795.2 of Erpetoichthys calabaricus. Taxonomy (NCBI): domain Eukaryota; kingdom Metazoa; phylum Chordata; class Cladistia; order Polypteriformes; family Polypteridae; genus Erpetoichthys; species Erpetoichthys calabaricus. The sequence continues at coordinate 164,078,489 of NC_041396.2, read as the reverse complement.
TGTCTAGTAGCAGTGCTGACTACTGTGTGGCCAGATATTAGCTGGTCAGTGCAAGGACAGCAAACAATCGATAAACAATATTTTCAACATCCACACATGATCTTTCCGCAACAGGACTCTGCACTTTTTTTTAAACAGAAGCACAATTTTGCTGGCTCTTTTCCATAAAGTGGAAGGAGTACACATACTGTAGGCTTTTTTGGTGGATTTTCAAACTTTAACACAGTCCCTCCTCACTGGTGGATGAAAATCAAGATGTAGTGTAGTGTGTTGTGAATGATGCATCCCTGATGTTGAGTGTGTTTCTTTCTTTTTTTTTCTCACTGTAGCTAGCTTTATGGGTGCAAATGGTACTGGACTTTTCATACTTCTCTGGCATGTGCTGCATGGAAGTTATATTTCAGACAGGAACACTGGCTGTGGTTGAAATTTAATACTTTGGTCTATTTTATTAATTTGTTTATGTTATCAGTGATTATTTTTTAGTTTTTATATGATAAAGGGTATTCTGCCATATTCTTTGTATTTTGTGGGTGGTCACCCAAGAGGTGGGCTACTTGCCCATCAACACAAGGGACTGCCCATAACCCTATAAAGGCGCAGGAAAATCCACAGTCATTGTGGTAAGTTTCTTCAGTGCTTATTGTTATTGTGCTTTTTTGTGATTTACAGGATTTGTGACATCTGTGCCCAGTTTTTAAAACTATACTTTGGTTGAATGTTTTGGGACATTGTTTGCCTTGGATTGCCTTTGCCATTGCATGCAACTCTTTTTGCCTTTTGTTCTCTTTGGAAGCTTTGATTATTGCAAAGATTATTTGTAATGATTTGTTGTTGGGCGGCACGGTGGCGCAGTGGGTAGCGCTGCTGCCTCGCAGTTGGGACACCTGGGGACCTGGGTTCGATTCCCGGGTCCTCCCTGCGTGGAGTTTGCATGTTCTCCCCGTGTCTGCGTGGGTTTCCTCCGGGCGCTCCGGTTTCCTCCCACATTCCAAAGACATGCAGGTTAGGTGGATTGGCGATTCTAAATTGACCCTAGTGTGTGCTTGGTGTGTGGGTGTGTTTGTGTGTGTCCTGTGGTGGGTTGGCACCCTGCCCAGGATTGTTTCCTGCCTTGTGCCCTGTGTTGGCTGGGATTGGCTCCAGCAGACCCCCGTGACCCTGTGTTCGGATTCAGCGGGTTGGAAACTGGATGGATGGATGGATTTGTTGTTGCCCTTTTTTTGTGACTAGCTGGAGTATTAAAATTAAAATCAACAACAGGCTGTCCTCATTTTAAAAAGACTGATAATCTGCAAACCTCATGACTAAACTGGAAAGTGCAGGTTTGACATGTGCACACACACACACCCAAAGGTATAGACAACACTGCATGGCTAATTGGTCCAGTCCCTTAGTCGGAAACAAGACTGCAGCACACAGCATGATGACAATTTTACATACTACAAGTACTCAAGTATATATCATTGAGGATATCATAGAAAACTGGACATTGCTTAAGAAGACAAAGCTGAGAATTGTAATAAACATTTTAATAATAAGTTAAATGATTGAGGGAAGCTTATTCCTTATCTTACACAACATCTGGTGGGGCTATGCACCAATTCCTCTTAATGCAGAAATGCCACTGGTTCACTTCCAGGCCAGTCCACAGAAATCACTTTGTTATGTGAATTCAAATTCCCATTTTATGTCTTTTTTGTTTATCTTTGATTGTTTTGTCTATGTTAATATGTTACTTTAGTTATTCATTTGCATTATTCTGTGATTTCTTTAATTAGGTTTGTGTTTAATATTATTTACTGTATATGTTTCCATGCCAGTGGTACCATGTTCCTGGGGTTTTTGGGTGGTTCACAAGGTGGGTTACCTATCCATCTGCGCTTGAAACAAATACTCCCTGGCAGTGCATTTGAATGTGCTGAAATTGGTGAGTTACTTATGTGATTAGTACTGTGCTTTTGTGAGATTACTGGATTTTTTGACCTTTATGCTCTGTTTTTAACTTTGTGTTCTGAATTTGTGTTTTTGGGACTGTTTGCCTTGGATTGCCTTTGCTGTTTAAGGCAAATCCTTCTGGGTCTTTTGTGTTCTTCTGAGTTTCTTTCTTTCAGAACATTTTTGAAAATAATTCTTTTATTTATAAAGATTCTTCATCTGCATTTACAGTGCATCCGGAAAGTATTCACAGCGCATCACTTTTCCACATTTTGTTATGTTACAGCCTTATTCCAAAATGGATTACATTCATTTTTTTCCTCAGAATTCTACACACAACACCCCATAATGACAACATGAAAAAAGTTTACTTGAGGTTTTTGCAAATTTATTAAAAATAAAAAAAACTGAGAAATCACATGTACATGTACATGTGCAAGTATTCACAGCCTTTGCTCAATACTTTGTCGATGCACCTTTGGCAGCAATTACAGCCTCAAGTCTTTTTGAATATGATGCCACAAGCTTGGCACACCTATCCTTGGCCAGTTTCACCCATTCCTCTTTGCAGCACCTCTCAAGCTCCATCAGGTTGGATGGGAAGCGTCGGTGCACAGCCATTTTAAGATCTCTCCAGAGATGTTCAATCGGATTCAAGTCTGGGCTCTGGCTTGGCCACTCAAGGACATTCACAGAGTTGTCCTGAAGCCACTCCTTTGATATCTTGGCTGTGTGCTTAGGGTTGTTGTCCTGCTGAAAGATGAACTGTCGCCCCAATCTGAGTTCAAGAGCGCTCTGGAGCAGGTTTTCATCCAGGATGTCTCTGTACATTGCTGCAGTCATCTTTCCTTTTATCCTGACTAGTCTCCCAGTTCCTGCCGCTGAAAAACATCCCCACAGCATGATGCTGCGACCACCATGCTTCACTGTAGGGATGGTATTGGCCTGGTGATGAGTGGTGCCTGGTTTCCTCCAAACGTGATGCCTGGCATTCACACCAAAGAGTTCAATCTTTGTCTCATCAGACCACAGAATTTTCTTTCTCATGGTCTGAGAGTCCTTCAGGTGCCTTCTGGCAAACTCCAGGCGGGCTGCCATGTGCCTTTTACTAAGGCGTGGCTTCCGTCTGGCCACTCTACCATACAGGCCTGATTGGTGGATTGCTGCAGAGATGGTTGTCCTTCTAGAAGGTTCTCCTCTCTCCACAGAGGACCTCTGGAGCTTTGACAGAGTGACCATCAGGTTCTTTGTCACCTCCCTGACTAAGGCCCTTCTCCCCCAATCGCTCAGTTTAGATGGCCGGCCAGCTCTAGGAAGAGTCCTGGTGGTTTTGAACTTCTTCCATTTACAGATGATGGCGGCCACTGTGCTCATTGGGACCATCAAAGCAGCAGAAATTTTTCTGTAACCTTCCCCAGATTTGTGCCTCGAGACAATCCTGTCTCGGAGGTCTACAGACAATTCCTTTGACTTCATGCTTGGTTTGTGCTCTGACATGAACTGTGAACTATGGGACCTTATATAGACAGGTGTGTGCCTTTCCAAATCATGTCCAATCAACTGAATTTACCACAGGTGGACTCCAATTAAGCTGCAGAAACATCTCAAGGATGATCAGGGGAAACAGGATGCACCTGAGCTCAATTTTGAGCTTCATGGCAAAGGCTGTGAATACTTATGTACATGTGCTTTCTCAATTTTTTTATTTTTAATAAATTTGCAAAAACCTCAAGTAAACTTTTTTTACGTTGTCATTATGGGGTGCTGTGTGTAGAAATCTGAGGGAAAAAATGAATTTAATCCATTTTGGAATAAGGCTGAAACATAACAAAATGTGGAAAAAGTGATGCGCTGTGAATACTTTCCGGATGCACTGTATGTTTTACAGGCTGGAGACTGACAGATCCTCTCACTTGCCGGGTTTTTGCAACATTTTATGAGACTTTGTGCTTAGGAATTCCTAGGTCATGACACACTTCTGAGCTTAGTGTTGCATCTTTAAAGCCTTGAGACTGTCAGGTTACACTGTCCTTTGGTGACCTCACAGCTGTGATCTATACATTTTGGTCCCATAAATGGCAAGTTCTGAACCGCCCTCATTGCTCCCTGGAAGCAGATCCCTCTCCGTCTGATAGAGAATCAGATTAAACTGTCTTGTATCTTCATTTTGAACAAACAGAACATATACCAATTATGTTTGGTATAGAACAAAATAGTAGCTGGAATAAAACTCACTGTGTTAAGAAAGAGAAACAGTGGATACAGGAATTGGAAACAGTTTACCCACATGGATTAAACGAAAGATGATTTTTGAATTTGGGTATTGCTCATTCTCCGAATGATCTGAACCTTGTGATTATAATTCAGGTAGTGTGGTTTTTAGTAATTATAGATGTTCTCCAAGCCTGATTATATTTAATAATTTAAATGGGGGGTTAGATTGCCCAGGCCATGCCTTTGAGCCCCTATTCCCTACACTAAGCCTCCTTTTTCTAGGAAAGTTAACTCTGCTTCTAAACTAGAATTACTGTGTTATCCTCCCGAGCAACCTGCTCTCTGTGCAGGGTGATGCCAACATGAGACATCCTCAGCACTCTTAAAGTATCCCTATTGGATCCTTATATGTAGAGGACCTCTACTAATAGATTCTAATAGTATCACACCAATTTGCCATGAGAAAGTTCCAGATTAAGGTGTGATTGAATTTCCCACCAATCAAAAAGTAAATTTGTTGGACTAAGGATGGGAACAATTTAAAACAATATTTATAATAAAGACACATTTTAAGTACGTTTCTTCTATGTTCTTCTAGTTATCGAGAATTGCTGTCATCGTGGCCCAAATTCTGGATAAGACAGAAAGCAGGGAGGCACTATGGAAAAAATGTACCATTGCTGTATAGTTACATGGACCTGGGTTTGTTTTGGTGGCCCAGTTGATCCCTGTGTTTATGCAGGATTTTCCTAGTCACTCCAGTTTTCACATATATATCCCAAAGATGTTTCCACTAGGCTAACTCCATTATATAGGCAATGGATGGATGAGTGTGAACTGTAATTCATTTGGAGCCCTTCCAGGTTTGGCTCCTGCCTTATGTCTGCTTTTCTAGGAAAGACTTTGAATCCCAATGACCAAGTAATGTTCAAATATGTGTTCATAAATTGGATGGGTGTATAGAAAGGAGAATATATGAGTCAGCTTTCCAACTCTATTATTGTCAGACAGGATGCATTCAAGAAATGTAGGCTTGGGCTGAGATTATTAACACAAGAGCAGCCATTTATTATTGCCATCTGAAAACCACAAGGAAACAATCTGCAAGAATAAGACATTCTGCAATTTATTTGTATTTATACCTGTAGACATATGATTTTTAAAAGGTGATTATTTAAATATTGTTACTTTTTGAATATTTTCTACAGTGTATTTGGATATACAGTATATAAAGTGATCTTTTCTTTTTACAGCTTTTTAAAACCCCCATTTATGGGGATAATCCAGTCTCAGTAGCTGTAACAATCGAATCCAAATACTAGCCTGTGCATTTCTTATTTCTGTTTAAATTTGTTACACTACACGCAATTCACACACACCCAAAAACTGTGGTGATCTACTGCCATCTGCTGAGATATAAACTTTTGAAAAAATACATGTTCACAGGAGTGCAGCCTTACATGGATCATAAAGGCTGCTCCAAAAATATACACACATTTTAATAAAAAAGATAAGTCAACCAATTAGTGGCTTTGAGGTGGCCTGCTCATATTTAATTGTCACATCCTTCAATATTTTTCATTTGTAACAATAATTAATCCATGATCTTTGCTACTAGCATACAAAGAAATCAGACATTGTAGATTACCCACTGTGGCTTGTGGTACAGGCAAACAGTTAATATAAAAGAGTCCTGGGTAAATGAAAAGCCTGAATTATTAACAAAACCAAACATGCAACTGTTGGAAAATACAGAAGGACTAAAATAGTACAAAGTAAAAAAAAGAAATAAAATCCTAGTAGCTTCTTGGTGTACACCTAAACACAATCTGTGTCATTTAAATGGGGTGCCCAGTTTCTACTGTTTTTGTTTATGTTTGTAATTATTGTATAGCTCATAACTATACAGTAAGTATGCTTAATAAGAAAAAATGTACAGCCCTCTTTATCTTTACCATGCCTTTCTCTCAGACCACTCTGGTCTATCATCCTCCTGGCAACTGAGCCCTTGTCTCTCACTCCACTCCTGACTCCAAGCTCATTGGCAATGTAACTAGATAAAGTTTATGGTAACTAAAACTATGGGAACTACTATGGGTACAAGTCCAAGGAGGTTATGCTTAAGCTTTATAACACACTGATGAGTCCTAATCTGGAGTACTGTGTGCAGTTTTGGTTTCCAGGTTACAAAAAGAACATTGCAGTACTAGAAAATGTCCAGAGAAGAGCAACTAGGCTGATTCCAGGGCTACAGGGGATGAATTATGAGGAAAGACTAAAGGAGCTGAGCCTTATATGTTTAGGCAAAAGTAGATTAAGAGAAGACATGATTGAAGTGTTTAACACTAGAATCCCTGAAGCCTACAAAAAAACTCATAATGCTGGGCCACCTTAAATTCCCACACACCCTTCATCAGCATCTTTTGTTTTATAAATGTGTCGATCAGCACTGGCAGCAGGCAGTATGCTATTCCATCCCCCCACCAACGCAGCTTTAGTCGTACACAAAGTTCTCCCAGTTCAAGTCTGTTTATCTGGGTGTGAGGTGCCTTGAATTGTATAGGATAAATAATATATCATTATTTGGAACACATACATTTCATGTGTGTCACGTGTCTACAATGATCTGTGTAAATATAGGATGACAGAAAATGCAAGGCATCTAGTTGTGAACATATAACTAGAACAGAAATGTTTTTCATGTTATAGTAATAATGTCAAAATTGTGACATGAAATGTATAATGTGTGAAGACTGAAGTCCAAATATCAAATAAATATTTTCATAAAAGACACAGATATAACACAACAAGTGTGCTTTTTTTCTAGAATTTAACCAAAGTAAAAGAAATTGGGATAGGTTATGAAACCTACACACACACACACATATACGGCTGGTGTAGAGGTAAAAACTGCTGTCTCCAAGTCAAAAGTTTGCGGATTTGATCTCAGGTCCTTCATGCATTAACTGTTTTGAGTAATGAGCAGATATTATTATTACTATTATAGACTAAAAAATTACTGTCACCCACGTGTGCATGGAAGGCAGCTAAAGGGCCTGCATGAGGATAATTCTACACCAGTCCAGGTGGTGGCGGAATATACTGATCCTTTCTCTCTTTCCACTGCAGACTGATTATGGGAAATTCTGCCTGCTCTCAATGACGTCACTTTCTGTTTCCGGCCCTGATGACAGCACTTCTGTTTCTGGGCATGATGATGTCACTTCTGGTTCTGGCCCTCATGAACTCGCTTCCTCTACTCTCCCTTAAAACCAACATCTTTGCCTCATCAAGTCAGTTCTGTTTTGGACTCGAATCTGTACACATATGTATACTTTTGCAGCCAAGAAAAATTATACGGGTGGCTGCCCCAAACCATTTTGCGACACTTTTGTCTCATCTATGACAAATACATTTTATTTATTTGAGTCTGTAACAGCTGGTGTAAATTTATGGAACTTGTAAAAGTTTGCATTTTGTTTTATTATTCACTTTTATTCTCTCAGTCACATTCACGCTCCCCCCACCCCCCCAGTCTGACACTGCTGTTTTCAAATAAAGATGTTCTATGACAGAGGTGAACTCAGATAAGGATAAGGGTTCTACATTGGAGAAAGAGAACAGAATCCCTTCCCTCAAGTAACATCCACTCACACATAAAAACAACGCAGCTGCACCAGGTGTAAAGGCGAAAGATGGCTCTGTTTGGATGCAGCAAGAGGTTGGGAGTCATCCTGCCAGTGAATCTGCCACACACATGTCCTTCAACGAAACAGTAGGGCTTACAGAGCAAAGGTATCGTGTAAAGTCCTGTTTGTGATTATGTTTTGTGATGGTCTTTATATAAAAACATTTATATTTTACTTATATAAATGCCAGGTCGAATGTTATTTACCTATTTACCTTCATTTGTTTACTTGTCTTCCTACAGCGTAAAGTCACAAGTAGACTGCAGAGCTTCCTGCATTTGATCGACACAGGCATGCTGACAAAGTACATGTGCAATGCCACTCCTTATTCAGAAAAAGATCTCAGTCTTCCCACGGGAGAAAGTCTTTCCGAGACTAAGGTCATAAAGCTTATGGTGCCATTTCTGGACAAAGACAAACCCGCAACAACAGTTGCGTAATGTGCGACAGGAGCTTCCACCTGCAGCTAAAGTCAATTCAGTACGCAAGCAAAGCAATGGTACTGAGAATGCAGATAAACTTCTTCTTTTTGGGCAAGTTGCTTGCATGTCGTGGCAGGTTCACATTACAGCATTACATTCATCCTGATCTTCTTTCTCTACTAAACTATGAAGTCCTGTGTTCTTTTTCTCGTGCAGATTATTCTAGCCAAATAGAGCAATTCATAAAGCATAGTTTATTAAAATTCTGTTAATTCCTTGCTCAAACAGCATATTAGGTCACTCATCAATTTATCTACTTAATCTTGAAATGTACTGGTCTTTGATTTATTTTTTGTGTGTAATCCTTCACCTTTGCACAAGGTTTTGGACTTGTTTTTATACCCTATATTATGAATGTGATATTAATTTGGCCATTGATAGCTTGACTTTGTGAGCCTCAAAAAAGTGCACTCAACCACATCGTGCCAGTTTATGCCATTACCAGTATCAGTGCCAGTGTGCAACCTAATGTGCCCATCTTTGGCAAGTGCAAGAAAACCTAAGGAAACCTTAGAAGGTACAGGCAAACTTCACACAGAGAAGAAGTCTCAGATGGTGAATGACAACAAGTACTCATGCACGTTACAACAAACATAGCCTAAATTTGTACGTCCTAACTGATCCCCAATGTGAATTGTCCAGAACACTAGTCAGTCGTTGAACTAGAATTTCAATTGACATCAGCATGCTTAAATTACTGATGTACACTCAAGTTTGACTGAAACACAGAATGGAGATTTTAGACTTTCACCTTTCAAGCTCTGAATCCAACAGCCATCCCTCTAATTATCACATGAACACTCCTGGCATGTGGAAAATTCAGAGGGAAAAACTTGGGGGGAGTCCCTAACAAGAGCCTGCACTGCCATTTTATATGGATTTGCTTATGCATTTTACAACTTTGATGATGAGTCCTGCACACCAGCTTTTACCTTTTCAGGATGAATATTCCTATGTTCATGTAGAACCTTAGAGTTTAGTCTTTCCCTTCCAAGGTCTGTTGTAAAAAACATATGGGGAAAGTAACTAAACTCTGCATGGAAGCCTTCCTGTCTGTATTTTCACCCACAACCAAGAGGAAGATGCTGATCAAATGGACAAGCTGTGACTGCATCAAAGTTTGACCAGCCAACCAGCTGATGTCAGGCCTGCTATTACTTAAAGACGCATTCGCATCACCATGGTGTCAATTTTGGCAAACCCAGGAGCAGACACACTAGTTTACCTGCACAATCCTATTTGAAAAGAGCATAAAAGGTATCAAAAACAACATTATTAAGTGTGTTTTCCATGGCTCCCAACTCTTTATTGACATCTTAGTCTAGTTTTATTTTTCAAATACAGAACAGAAAGTCTCATTTTAGTTTATAAGATGAGGAAATGTATTTTAGCCAGAAATAGCTCCAGACAAAGCCACATTACCTTTTTTTTCTGTGCCTTTCCCACACCCCTATAATTTAACTGTCATGTTGTTGTACAGTCAGTACTGTCCAACGCAGAACTTCATTTCCTTTCCAGCACCCATGAGATGCACTTCTAAAAAAGCAGGTCATTTGTGAGTGCAGAGAACTCGACCTTGCATGAAAGCATAAGCAGCAGACTAGTATCAACAGATGGAGTCATGTTAATGAGTTTGACAGTCATAAAATGAGGTGACATAGTCAAAACAGAAAAGCAGGCAATAGCTGGTCAATCAAAACAAACTAACAGAATGTGAGAATTAGGGTAAAGTCATAAAAATATGAGCATTCAGGTTAAAATCTAAATCATGTAAAAGGAAACAAAACATTTGGCATAGCTTACTTGAAGAATGTAGCAAAGACGAAAGAAATCAAAAATTGAAGAAAAGACATTAAAGCTAATGATTTAGAGGTATAAGGCCTGATTATACAAAGAAAAGATAGTAAAATAAGTTACTGCCAGTTAACTACAAGTACAATTGGCAAGTCAATTCAGTAATAAATGCCACCTGGCAGACATGACAAGCTGCATGTGGCCCAGTGTTGGGTAATCGTCTCATGACATTAACATACAACAGACGTCTAATGGACAGTCCATCTCTGTTGCTAAACTTCCTTCTATGTCTACAATGAAACAAGTAAAATAAATTAAAGATGCTCTTTAGTCTGGATGGCTACTGAAATTACATGTTTTGACATTTTTATCTTGTTTCATCTTGCTTGGGAATTGTCCTGTACATCTAGTGGCTTTTAGGATTGGAATTTTTTTTTAGATAAATCAACATGGGTTTATAAATGTCTGAAATATATTATAAGGGTTGTTTTTTTATCCTTTTATCCGTAAACAAAACATTACAACAGAATAGAGCTCAATTAAACAAATGAAAATAACATCTCAAGTTCAATAGTATGTGGCAAAAACAATCCATGAAAGTCAACATTCAATCTTCACCTGAAAAAGAGAGCTTTACAACTAAAGAGCCCATTTAAAATGATAATTTGTAAAAGATGAAAAAGCAAGTTAAATTAAAAGGCTGGGCACAGGCCCAGCATAGGATTTGTTTTTAAATCACATTACCACTACTACTGCTCAATCTGACTTTTTTTGCCAAGTACAGATTTTTTTGGCTATACCTCATAAATAAAAATATATATATATATATGAAAACTTAGTCATCTTGAGTAGGAATGTACCTTACAAAAATCACTTTCTACTTTGACCTTTGAGATATTCTCCTTTATTGCAAACATTTCATAAAATCTGGACAACAAACGTAACATTTGTTTAATCTAATGGACTAGTGCTTCATAGTTTTATGGTCTGCTTTCAATTAAAGAATTTCTGTCCAAACTCTAATTTAATTCAAATACCCTTGCCAAGTACTTTTCCAAAAAAGTATCACAATTAATTTAATAGGTTTACAGAATGATGAGAATATAAGAATATTTTCATAATAATGCAAGACTAACCTTCTTCTGGGCCTCAGTGAGTTATTAATGGAACAATTCTCAAACCATCATCGGGCCCATGAGTACGGTAATAAGACACATACCTTTAACCTCATTTGGAAAAACGTTTCTAAGGAAATCAGCATTTTTTGGCAGGAAATAAAGGAAATGGATAACTTTAGAACTTTCTGTGTTGCTTACACTTGATGCTATACTTGATTCATTTTTTGTAGAACTGTACACTTCTTAGATACTACTGTGTATTCAGTTTGAGAATCATATCATATCAATCATACCAATAAGCCCTTTCAGGTTATTTAAAGTGCTAACCATCATTAAAGCTATTTCTCTAGCTGAATGAGGGCTTTTGTTTAACGCTCATTGAGTACCCAAGTTCATGCCTTAGCTGTGGATGGTTCAAGGCAAAGAGCTCCATCAGTCTCTACACCCAACTTTATTTATTCTGTTTAATAACAAAAAAAAAACAAAATGAACTAAGCAAATCACATAGCTAGAGTTATCTTGAACACATTTTGGAACATTGTCTAGGCTTCATCAAAAATATTTCAGTGTGAAAACAACAATCAGCAGTTGTGCATCCAGAAAGCATATGTTGATGTGAGAGATTAGTGAAGTATGTAGAAAGTCATGAGAGATGACCGTTTTTCAGCAATGTTGTTTTCTTTTATAGTCATTTTGTTGCTACTCCAGAATTAATCTTACAAACTTTGAATTTTGACCCTGGCCATTCATAAATTGAGAGTTTTGCACACATCTCTTGTTATTTTTGAATGGATTAACTGGTTCCAGCTTTCTGACCATTGTTTCTGGTGCTCCTCTACTAAAATCAAATTCCGATTTCTGTTTTTCTTTTGTTCTTTTACCAATTAAACTGTATATTCATCTTTGTTGTTTTATTTCCCCAAACACCAATCTTTTACTTGCTTTTTTACATCTCTAATGAACTAGTCCTTCATTATATGCTTTATATGCAAAATGGCCCAAATTACTTCACGTGCAGCATTAGCTGATGATATTATTAGTGTCTCAGTATTTACTATTTTCACTTCTGTCAAAGAGCCCTGTCTTCAATTAAAAAAAGTATAAATTCACTTGATCACACTTCAGTTTTGGGAAAAGTGTTTAACAGTATTTCTAGAAAACATACATGTGGCTTGGACATTGTGAGCATATGGTTGTATAACTGACATGTGAATTATATGACACAAGTAAAGTGACATTTTTTTGAAGGATGTTTTGTTCGCTGCTGCTCAGCATTGGCTCCCGATTGTCCCAATTGAAGTGCAATGTATCAGAAATTTTTCCAGGAAAGCAAAAAGTTAAAAATCCTCCTCAATCATCAATACAAAAAACATGGGGTAAGTAACAGATAATAAAATCATCATTTTTGGGTAAAGTATTCCTTTAAGAGTGTCATAACTTCCTGTCCTTTCTTCAACATGCGTCTGATTTCTTCAACACAATCAGCATTTTTAATCACAGATCCTAAGTATATCAAACTTTGTACTTGTTTAGTGCTATGGCCATTCAATAGGATGCCACATCTTTCATTATTTTGATCTTATCAATGTTCATCTTCAGACTGAATTTTTGTCCACTGACATTGAGTTGCTCCACACCCTGTTGTATCACTCCTTCTGTTGCAGTCAGCAGACCAATATCATCAACGTATATTTTTCCTCCCATGGTATTTTTCATAGTTTCCCTTGAACCAAATTGAAGAGGTAAGGACACCATGAACCCCTTTATGTCACTCTTTTCTTTACAAATAAGCATTTTGACATACTGCCTGAAACTTTGGCCCACACGTTTTGCTATGTGTATGCTAAATTCATCAATATAGTGGATATCCCATTTCCAACATTGAGGTCTATAGATCATTTTTTGAAAATCCACAAAACACATATATATATATATATATTTTTATTATGTTCCTTCCTTTTTGTATAAAAATCCATTAATGACCTCTGTGATCTCTGGTTACTTTTTCCTGCCTGAATCCAGACTGTTATTCTGCATCTGTTTTATGTTTCACTTGTTCAGAATAATTCTTATTATTTTACTTTCATGCAAGACTAGTCCTGTTGTTCTGTAGTTTATGCATTTTTTTTGGCCACATTACTTTACAGTTGTATTGAAGATAGAATTCACACAGTTGTCCAGAATATGGAGAAAATAAGCAAGAAAGGTCACATTTGCGAACTCTACAGGGTACAGTCAATCTTCATGGCTCAAAAGGCATACGTTTGTAGGAGCAAGGGCCAGGAATTGCATAATCATCAAGCAATACGTGACTGGTGGAAAGAATACCCTTAGCAGTTATATGAAAGTGAACAGCAGAACCACTCGATGAAGGAGAATGTGAAAATGGAACTGGAGCCAGATATTCAGAAGAATGAAGTTGTATATGCAATGAAGCAGTTAGCCAATTCTAAAGGAATCAACAGCAAACCAGCAGAGTTCCTCAAGCCCATACCAGCAGCAATATTAATAGCATTATGGCACTGTATATGGAGCACAAGTGAGTGGCTGAAAGAATGGAAGAGACCAATATTCATTCCAATTTGTGAAGAAGGGAGACACGAAGGACTGATCAAATTACTGCACCATAGCCCTGATACCACACACAAGTAAAATCCTCTTGAAAATCATTCAACAATACTTGAGTACAGCCCTAGATAAGAAAATGCCAGATGTAAAGGCAGAGGCACTCGTGATCACATTGCCAACCTTTGATTAATTATGTAAAAAAAAAAAACAAAGAGTACCAGAAAGATCTGTAAATGTGTTTCATTGATTACTTGAAGGCATTCAATGTCTTTGAGCACAATAAGCTCTGGGCCTGCCTAAAGGAAATGTGCACAGCAGCACACCTGTCTGAACTCATAAGATCACTCTGTCAAGATCAGGAAGCTACAGTCTGAATGCCATACGCAGGCACGGAATGGTTCAAGATTGGAAAGGGCATACAACAAAGATGCATTCTGTCACCAGCAGCTTTAAACATGAAAGCAGAATCTGAATCATGAGGCAAGCTGTCCTGAATGAGCCAAAAATTGTCATGAAAATAGGTGGCAGAAACATAATCAACCTCCAGTACACCAACAATACCATCCTGCAGGCTGAAAAACAAGAAGGATCTTGAATATCTGATCATAAAAGTTAAAGAAGAAAGTGAGAAGGTTGGACTATACCTGAACATCAAGAAGACAAAGATAATGACAACAACAACACAAAATGTGAATATCAATAGTAAGATCAACAATTTAGAAATTGAAGTGGTTGAAGATTTTATACTTATTGGCTCCACAAATGTTTATGAAGACGACTGCACCCCTGAGAGTAGGAGGTGGCTGGCACTGGGAAGAAATGTGATGATTAGTATGAACAACATTTAGAACAGCAAAGATATCACCCTGGCATCCAAATACAGATTGGTCAGAGCCATCATTTTTTTACCAATAGCAAGATCAATGCATTTGAACTGCAGTGTGAGAGACATCTGTTATGCATTCTATGGGCAACCAGAATAATGAACCAAGTAGTCTTGGAACAGATCGAACCTAAAATCTCATTGGAGGCCAAGATAACAAAGCAAAACACTCCTTCTTTGGTCATATCACGTGAAGCAGGATGCTTGAGAAGGATGTCATGCTTGGAATGCTCAGTGGCAAAAGAGGAAGTGGCTCAGGATCTCTATGACTAGACACCATCAAGAAAGATACTGGGCTGAACAATGCAGGACTGAAAGAAGCCATGAGAGACCAGAAGACATGTAGAGCATTGATCAATAGAGTGATTGAGAGTTGTAGTCAACTGAAACGATAGAATATTATTGAAACTCTTAGGCTCTGTGAGTGTTACATGAAGTACACTGAAAAATATTTAACGTTTGTTCTTTTCAGTAATGAAAAGCAAAACAAAGCCAACAGGGTGCAGTAATTGTACATTTACTTAATTAGGTAAAGGCTGCATTAAATTAGGGTTTCTGCAAAACAAATAAGAGGCAGAAGGAACCTACTACTGGTTTTTGGATTAAAATTATCATATTTTCTATGGAAAACTAATTTAAACTGTCATCTGAATCTGGTTCTTTGCCCACCATTGCCTACTAATTTCCAACAATTATGTGTGCATTTTCATAACTGCAAGTAAGAATACCAGTGACTATAGTTAGTAATTTCTACATAACTCTACTAAGAAAGCCTCTAACTTTTTAATTATTTCTGGTATTAATTAAAAGGAGGAAAGTAGTGTAGTAGTGTAAGATATCACAATAGATTTTTTTGTGAGAGTATGTTCTATTAGAAGATTAGTCAAAATGTAAGTAACTGATACACTGAGGAGAAAAGGAACAGTGTCATAAATATGGGCTGAGAAACTTCATGAGATCATCAAGTTATGATCCACAAAAAATATGAAATTACTGAAGCAGTTTTACATGATCTACTTCTATCTGCTTTAGTTTTACATGACCTGCTTAAAAAACACAATTAAAATTTCCTTCCATTATAAGTTCATGAGAGTTTATATTAGGATTTAAAGAGACAAAATTATAAATATTTGATTTTTAGTTCAGTTTCCCCACCACCATAATATAACATACATCTAAGATTGTCTTATACATATTTTATAAATTGTTAACTTTCAGCAAAAATCCTTCATTTTATTTCCCTGTTTTTTGCAAAGTTTCAGCTTCCACAGCCATACAAGCATTAATGTCTGAGAATGTAACGTGGTCTTTCGTTTGTTTTCCAGCTGTCTGGTGTTTTGATAAGGAAAAAAGATTTTCTACTAAATGAAAAGAGGTGCTATGCTATATGGTTGATTTGGAAAGGCATGATAGGTGACAGTTATTCATGAGAGAACTTAGGCCTCAGCCAAACTACTATGTTCTTGCTTAAAATTGCAGATATTAGCCTTTCATCCACACTACCCCAACATTTTTAATCCCCAAAAATGAAGACTTATGAAAATACTCTCCAGAACCATATACCTCTGAAAATACCAGCTTGGCCTTAAAAAATTCAGATCACAATTTTGTTCTGTTTTGTTTGTGCTAATTAAGTGGCCATTCACTGATTGGATCCTGTTCATTACAATGAACAATTGAAGAAAGCTATATTCCAACATATTTTGGTCTCGTCTGTTGTTGGAGATGGATGTGTTTTGGGAGGAGCTCCATTAGCAGCGGTGTTATTTTACACTTTTTTAAAAAAAATACAATTCCAAGATATCCTGTATTTATGTATTTACTCATCCAAAATAAATAAGCATGAGCAGCAAACATTGGGCTTAGAAAGAATAGGAAAAGGATTAGGCAGCAAAAGCCCAGTCAGAGTGTAAACCAGTCTTAAGTTCTTGGTACAGCCTTCCAGAGACAAAGATATGGACCTGCCAGGACCTGACAATACAGCGTCATCTCCATCTGAGAGCGCTAGTGGGAGCGAAACTGCAAGTGAAGAGGGCAAGGAGTATTCGTCAATGTCAAGAGGACTATTATTGCCAAGCATATCATTTTCATACCCATGTTCAACTTAAGCTAATACTCCCCAGTGAGTCTGCTAGACTTGCAACTATGGTTACGGAGATTAAGGAAGATCAGAATTCACTCTCAGTTGAAGTTAACGTTTGCCACGCTCAGGGCCTCACTCAGTGGGGACATAAATAACATAAAGCAAGATATAAAGGAAATAAAGAAAGAAATAAGGGTCCTAAATGTGAAACAGCATCAGGATATAAAAAAAGTTTAAGTATTAAGAAAAAAGTTAAAGTATTAAGTTTACTACAACCTTTACAGAAATGTTACAAAAACTTGATGAAAAAATACAAAGAAATTCAAGTAAGTTAGAGAGTAAAATTAGAGTACTTGCAGCTCAACTTTAAGATCTTAAGCAAATGTTTAGGACCTGTATTGAATATAGTTGAACAATTGCCTTCCGCTGCGAATTAAAAAGCAACAACTGCAAAATCAGATGTGGAACATGACCCGGACACAGGCAGGCAGACACATTTAAATCACCCCACACACATTTATTTACAAAGTCCATATTTACAGTTAAGTGCTCACAGTCCCCAAGTCCCCAAAGTCCTGGCCACAACACAATGCCTTCTCTCCCTTCAGGCTGCCTCCTTGCCTCCTCCCAGACCTTGTCCTTCTTCCACCCGACTCAAGCTCTGAATGAAGGGAGGTGGCCCCTTTTATAATCACCCCGATGTGCTCCAGGTGCTTCCCGGCAATCTTCCACCGGCACTCACCAGTGTGGCGGAAGTGCCAGCTGTGTACCTGGAAGCACTCTGGGTGTCCCCGATCCTCTTCCCCCCAGCACTTCCGGGTGTGGCGGAAGTGCTGAGATCCAGGGCACCCCAAGGCATTGGGGCGCCCCCTGGCTGTGACCATGGGCCCCTACAGAGTTGAGCCAGGGTGGTCGCCCCCACGTGGTCTGGGGAAGGTGTAAGCCCTCTTCTGGTCCTCTAGGGCATCCCAGCCGGGTCGCCCCCCCAGCCACCTGCGACGCAGAATGTAAAGTGCTTGCTGACAAACTAGCTGGGCTGGAAGATAGATATAGAATAGAGGTCCTCAATCACAGTCCTGGAGGGCCGCAGTGGCTGCAGGTTTTTGCTCAAACCCAATTGCTTAATAAGAAGCAGTTATTGCTCAAGTAACACTTCTGTTTCACTTTAGTTGTCTCGCTCGTTAAGATTTTAAACCCTTATTGCTTATTTTAGTCTTAAACAGCCATATTCTTGGCTTTTAATTGCTCCTAATTAGCAATAACATGCAAATGACAAAAGAGACCAGCATTTCTCCATTTAGCTTGTTACCATTTACACCTGTGTGTAATCATGCACTATTGGGTTAAATTAAATACTTGGAAGGAAACTGAAGAGGAAAAAGTGAAGGACTGACAATTACTCATCCATTTTAGCCTTCAAATCATTTGGATGATATCCTTAGAAAGGGAAAGAAAATCCAGGATATAAGAATTACCTGACATAGCAGAGTTAAAGCACTAACAAGCCATGAAATTAAATTATTGGCAAGAATTGCTTTCTAATTAAGCAGCCAGGTTAGATCAAAAACCTCCAGCCACTGCGGCCCTTCCTGAAGTCTTCCTGAAAAAAGTCCAAACCCAGTGAAATTTGGAGCTGAAATATTCTCTATTATAACTGGAGAGGACTTTAAATCAGACATCAAGATCTCAGCAGTCTATCGTTTAAATGGATCAAATGCCGCCAAACCAAAAAGCCTAATTGTTTCAACAAACTACAGGCCAAATAAAACATCATATCCATTCTCAGACAGAAAGATGAGATTGTATTTGAAAACAATCACATTCATATTTTCCCAGATTTGTACCCTGCAACACCTGCCAAATGCACCGCATTTTACAGCAATAAACAGCGTCTACATAGAGCTAAAATTAGATACAGCCTCTTGTACACTGATAAACTGAAAATGGTTATTGAAGATCACTTTTACATTTTTAGTTCTCCGGATGAAGCAGATAAAGAGTTAAGAATTCTGATCCTGACACTCTTTTGAAACACACCCCCATGAGTCACACCGTATTCTGGCAAGGCAAAGAATATTCTACTTGAAGCTTGCACTCTGGACCATTTGTAATGTGACATTTTTTGACATAACTATATGTTTTATTTTATTTTATACTTTTTTGACCAATAGGTAAATAGCCATTGACAGTATGTTTAAGCTTTAGTTATTATATTGAAAATTCTTCCATTAATTATATGTACATTTTAGCTTCCACAAAGTAACCAGCTATTGACTTTGTTAAACGTTAATTGTGTAACCTGCTGTTTACAGTGTATGTACAGTTGTTTCTTTTTTTTGAAACAACATACACTTGGTTTATAATATTTGAACTGTTTAAGATAATATCCTTAGTTTACTGTATTTGTACTGTATCTTCACAAGATATCTCTGTTTTTAACCTTCTGTACACCGCTATTGGGGGTTTCGATTCACTCTAGATGTGTTCTGTCTCTTGGCATGTCGGAAGACCGGGGGCCTCATGTAAACGGAGTGAATGCACAAAAATCTAGTGTACGCCCGTTTCCAGGCACACTTCTCGATGTATAAAAACTAAACTTAGCATAAAGCCACGCACATTTTCATGCCAGCTCTTTGGGTTGATGCGAAGTCCGGCTGACGCTAGTGTGGAGAGAACTGCTTTAACCTGCAATACATGATCCTTCCATGTGCCGGAATAAATGACAATGTCATCCAAGTAGGCGGCACTATAGGAATTGTGGGGCCGAAGCAGTGTATCCACCAGACGTTGAAAAGTAGCTGGTGCCCCGTGCAAACCAAAAGGAAGCACCCTATATTGCCAATGTCCGCTGGGCGTACTAAAAGCGTTTTTTTTCTTTAGCGGAGTCCGTTAAGGGAACCTGCCAATACCCTTTAGTCATGTCAAGAGTAGTTAGGAATCGAGCGTTCCCTAACTGATCAAGTAAATCATCCACTCGCGGCATGGGATACGCATCGAATTTAGAGACCTGATTTAGTCGTCGGAAGTTGTTGCAAAACCTCCACGAACCATCAGGTTTAGAAACTAGGACAATTGGACTAGACCAAGGGCTATAACTTTCTTCAATAACCCCTAGTTCCAGCATTCCTCTAATTTCCAGCTCTACTTCCGCTTTCTTTGCCTCCGGGAGCCTATAAGGTCTCTCTCTGACAATCACCCCTGGTTCCATAATGATGTCATGAACAACCAACGCAGTACGTCCAGGTGTCTCGTCCACAACTTTAGGGACAGACAAGATAGCCTGTTCGAGATCTTGTCGTTGTTCAGATGTCAAATCAGGACCAAAATTCAGATATGCACATGACATAAAAAAGGAACTAGAGTGCCCGGAGGAGGGATCAATGTCCCTGTCCTTCCATGGTTTCATTAGATTTATATGATACACTCTTTCACTCGGTCGACGATTAGGTTGTTTAACCAAATAGTCGACGAGTCCTTTTTGTTCCTTTATCTCATAAGGACCTTGCCAGTGTGCCAACAATTTTGAATGGGAGGTTGGGACGAGCACCATTACACGATCACCCGGGACAAACTCCCGAATGGTGGTGTTTCTATTATAATAACGAGACTGCGCTGCTTGTGCTTTTTCTAAATGATCTTTTAGAATAGGTCTAATTTTCTCAAGTCTATCACGTAATTGCGCGATATATTCGAGAACATTTGAAGTAGGGAGGACCTCCTCTTCCCATCCTTCTTTTAACATATCCAAAAGCCCTCGGGGTTGTCTTCCATACAATAATTCAAAAGGAGAGAAACCTGTAGAGGTCTGTGGGACTTCCCGATATGCAAACAACACGAGGGGAAGCAACTGATCCCAGTTTCTTCCATCCTCGCTAACTACCTTACGTAACATCTGTTTTAATGTTTGATTAAAACGTTCCACCAACCCGTCAGTTTGGGGATGATAGACTGACGTTTTCAGATGTTTTATACGGAGTAATTTAGCAATTTCCCTGAACGTCTCCGAAGTGAAAGGAGTCCCTTGGTCTGTTAAAACCTCTTTGGGGATCCCAACACGAGCGAATATCCCTACTAATTCCCGTGCGATGGTTTTTGTATTAGCTGAACGCAAAGGAACAGCTTCTGGAAAGCGAGTGGCATAATCAACTAATACTAAAATATATTTAAATCCTTTTAATGAGGGTTCTAATGGTCCTACGAGGTCTATTCCGACTCTTTCAAATGGAATATCAATAAGGGGAAGGGGAACAAGAGGAGCTCGAGTCCGCCTGGGAATCTGGCGAAGTTGACACTCTGGACAGGAAGCGCAAAATCGCCTGACCTCCTCATTAATTCCCGGCCAATAAAATCGGGGTTTTATCCTCTCTAAAGTTTTATCGAAGCCCAAATGGGTTCCCAGAAGGTGAGCATGTGCTAATTCACACACTTTTCGCCGAAAAGTGCGTGGGATTAGCAATGTTGCTCGCACTTCACCCCCGTGTTCTGCCACTCGGTATAACAGATCATTATTAATAACAAAGAACGGCGTGGATGGCATGGGATTCAGAGTTGTATAACCCTCGATGGACACTATAGTATTCCTAGCAAATTTTAGGGAATCATCGTTCCATTGCTCTCTTTTAAAGGATGAGGGTGTTAGAAGGAATTGGGACGTTAACGCTTGTATTGGGTCTTGTGCGACCTCTATGGGAGGGGCTACTGCCTCCACATCCTCCACGTTAACTGTATTAGCTCCCATAGAGGACGATGGGACATCGATTTCTTCGCACTGGGTGCTAGTATCCGTCTGTGCTACTGAGGGACATGACGTGGAGGCAGTCGGATCAGTTTGTTCCATCATTAAGCCTAAATATTTCCTCGGTACAGTTACGTTTTTACCGCTAATAATTTCATTCCAGTCTCTACCTAGTATAACTGAAAAAGGATGATCTGGTAACACAGCCATGGCCATACTTGTTAAATTTCCATTTACAGTCACAATACATCTGGCTGTTTTATAATACCGGATATCTCCGTGAATACATTTTAGACTGGTTTTTATTTTAGTCCACTGTTGCGGTAAAACGAAATGGGTAGCAACAATAGAAATGTTACTCCCGGAATCAAACATTGGCCTTACCTTTCTGCCATAATAACTGCACCTGTGTAGGGAAGAGACAAAGGGTTACTCACGGTGGCACAGTACCTTTCCCCCCTTACCAACGAACACTCCATCGGTTCAAAGGAGCAGTTTGGAGACAGATGTCCAACCTCCCCACACTTGAAACAGCGGGGAAGATTAGGTGGTCTATCCCTTCTACGGACGGCAGGTTCGGGAGCTTGTCGGGGGGGCTCAGGAGCTGCCCGACGTGCCTGTTGGGTTCGGCGAGAGAACCGTTCTGATCTTTCCAATTTGCAAGCCGCCCAGTGACACTCCGCAATTTTTATAAGAGAATCCATGTTCTCGTAATTGTGTTTCCGGACTTGCTGGGCTATGTTTTCGGGGAGAGCATGAACAAAGGTCTCACACACCAGAATTTCGGCCATTTTATGAGAGTCATTGACGTCAGGCCGTAGCCAACGACAGACCTTTCCCCAGGCTTCAAAGCCCTGGGTTCTCAATGGCCTCTCAGGGTCAAATCGCCACTGCCTCCACTCTCTTGCCTGCTGCTCCGGAGATACGCCGTAGCGTTTAAAGAACTCTAGTTTGAGAGCGTCATAATCAGCAGCCTGCTCCTCAGTTAAATCATAATAGGCTCTCTGTGCCGTTACCCTTCAGGTAGGGAGCCATTTGGTACGCCCACTCCGACCTCGGCCATGCGTTCCGCTTAGCGGTACGCTCGAAGATCAAAAAATATGTTTCAATGTCATCCGACTCAGTAAGGGTAGTCAAAGCAATGGGTGGTGCCCGAGCGACCTCCGTCCGTATCCTAGCGGCCAAACGAGCCTCCGATTCCGCCAATTGAGTCCTGGTTTCCCCCATCTGGATTTTCAGGGACTATAAATCTCCCATGTTCGTGGAGAGAACGCTATTCAGGTCTTGTTCTTCAGACATCTTGAACAATAAATCCTGTCGGCTACGCCAATTGTGATCGATAAGAAAGTCACAAATACAAAATAAAGATTTGGGGACCGTCCCCGTATATTGTCTTACAGACAATATTGAAAAAATGAAGCAATTCAAAGTCTTGAAAGTACAATGAACAACTTAACTGAAAACAAAATGGTGGTTTTATAGAGCAGAAAAAACATGTGACAGGAAATGGTTGGCAAAATGGTGATGTGGCAACAGGAACCGGAAGTGATGTGGTTTGTGGGTGCCGGAAGTGATGTCTTCAATATTGACCGGAAGTGACGTCATCACGGCCATTTTGAAAACCCGGAAGTTGCGGGATTAATTCTCTTCTTGTGTCCTGTTGGAAAAAAGAGTTCAGGTAAGTACCACGTGATATCCCTTTATCTCGCGATGTTTCACTCACCTTTAGGCTCTTTGACTGCCTCCTAATTGTACATGTGTGACAATATATATATATATATATATATATATATATATATATATATATATATATATATATATATATATATATATATACAGTATATACAATAGACAGACTGCATACATAATCTAGACACAGTGCACATGGACAGCCAAAGGTTCCAAATAAAGTAAATTTTATTATTCGCAAATACCTTTTCAGGTGCTTTTTCCAAAAGGTACTCACAAGCATTAATTCTCCTCTAACCTCTTCCAGGCAAGCCTTGTCATCCACCTCCTGACTCCAACTCAACTGGATGAGGTTGAGTAGCCTCTTTTATGCCAGACCTAGGAGTACTTCCGGAGTTGCATGATCACAACCTGGAAGCACTTCAGGGTCAGGTGAAACCTCCTTAAAATATGTGATTCCTCTCCCCACAGCTCCTTCTGGCAGCACCCAAGTACCTCGACAGAGATGTCCATCAGAACTACAATTCCTAAGGTGGTCTGTGAGTGTACAGATGGGAGTTCTGCCTGAGGGATGCTGCCATCTAGCTTAGTGGGGGACTACCTTGCCCCAAGAGACAGTGCTTCCATGTTCTTCTATTATACCTTCCCAGCCATAAAAGGTATTCACAACTACCCAGGGCCAGAATGCCTTCCCTTCCACCATTAACCTTTCCATATTGCCTTCTGTCTAGGTAAGGAACCATCCTTCCTCCAGGTTGGGATTCCAGTCTGTCCACCTTGGCACTTATAATATACTAGCAAAATACCCGCACTTCGCAGCGGAGAAGTAGTGTATTAAAGAGGTTATGTAAACATATATATACATAAACATATATACTTATATATACATATCTACATATACACATATCTACATATATACATATACACATCCACATACATACACATATATATATATATATATATATATATATATATATATATATATATATATAAATATATACACATACAGACACACATATATACATATAGATATTTACATATCTACATATATACATATCTACATACATACACATCTATCTATCTATCTATCTATATCTATACTAATAAAAGGCAAAGCCCTCACTGACTCACTGACTGACTGACTGACTGACTCATCACTAATTCTCCAACTTCCCGTGTAGGTAGAAGTCTGAAATTTGGCAGGCTCATTCCTTACAGCTTACTTACAAAAGTTAGGCAGGTTTTATTTCGAAATTCCACGCGTAATGGTCATAACTGGAACCTGTTTGACTGACTCACTCATCACTAATTCTCCAACTTCCCGTGTAGGTAGAAATCTGAAATTTGGCAGGCTCATTCCTTACAACTTACTTACAAAAGTTAGGCAGGTTTTATTTCGAAATTCTACGTGTAATGGTCATAACTGGAACCTGTTTGACTCACTCACTCATCACTAATTCTCCAACTTCCCATGTAGGTAGAAGTCTGAAATTTGGCAGGCTCATTCCTTACAGCTTACTTACAAAAGTTAGGCAGGTTTTATTTCGAAATTCTACGCGTAATGGTCATAACTGGAACCTGTTTGACTGACTCACTCATCACTAATTCTCCAACTTCCCGTGTAGGTAGAAGGCTGAAATTTGGCAGGCTCATTCCTTACAGCTTACTTACAAAAGTTAGGCAGGTTTCATTTTGAAATTCTACGTGTAATGGTCATAACTGGAACCTGTTTTTTGTCCATATACTCTAATGGAGGAGGCGGGAACGAAGGTAAATGACGTTAATTGTTGACTGTCTTTTAATACTGTGTACTTATTGAGTGTCTTTTAATACTGTGTAAGCATACATATTAACACATGTGCAATTAAACGTGTGCATTTACGGGGTCATTTCTCAAGCTTAAAAGCTCGCCTTTTATTAAAAAGATAAATGCAAACTCTTTTCATTCTGAAGGGCACAAACCACGTTAGATTTCAGCCATTAAACGCGCAAAAATGTCAGTACACCAGATAAATAAGCGCAACATATTATCAGTTGTATTGTATGCTTACAATATATATACAAATGTGTTAATCGTTAACTAATATTATGGGATGGTGTTTTTCGACTTGCGCCTTGATTTAAACGATTGCATGTCTTGGTGGGTTTGCGTAGCTTATTGTCAATATCTTTACACCTCTTTTTAAGACTTAATTTAAAAAGGTTTTCTTTTCTTCTTAATTAAAATTTAAAAGCAATACTTCACCGCTGCGAAGCCCCTCTAGCGCTGACGTCCGACGTTCGATTACCGTAAGCGAGTGCAATGAGTGTGTACGCCTGATGAGCCAAGAATAAGGGGGAAACAGGTGTCGCGTACTCTTTGCATTATTTGACAGTAAACTATTTTCATCCATTCTATGATCTGCTTCTCACAACTGAAGGCACCGTGGCTGATGTTACCTGACTTGCTGGCCAACCATAAGCGTTACCTGGTAGGTAACCACCCACTCACTTCACTCAAATACGGGAATCGAACCTCGGACGTCAGCGCTAGAGGCGAAGCCCCTAAAATTGTGCCACGGGTTGTGGTTCGTTTATTTATTATAAGTTCATAGACCTACAAAATGTTGCAATTGATTTGAGGCAAGATTGCTTTTCTCATGTACAACTATACGTTGCATTTTTAACAGTAAGCTTGCACGGCTTGGTCATATTACAACCTGAGTGCTGAACTGACAATGTCGTATACAAACAGACCTATAACAATCGTAATAAACAAACAAACAAACAAAAAAAGCGAAGAACCCTTGGATTTAATAAAAAGGCTCTTTCCTTGGCGAAGCAAGGAAAAAGGAAGACCTTATATGGCGTTCGTTTATAAAACAGCGGAAAAGCTGTGTTAAGGCTGCTTCACAAAAAAACAGATCCTTAAATTGCTATTGGGATATTTTCCCTCAATTTAAAAAGCTTTTCTTCTTCATAAAAATTTAAAAGCAGTACTTTGCGGTGATTTAGATATATATATATATATATATATATATAT